>NW_006800334.1:383505-449739 GCF_000485575.1 Poecilia formosa
GTGTGTGTGTGTGTGTGTGTGTGTGTGTGTGTGTGTGGGAAGCAAAAAATATAACTTTTCATATGCGATCTTAATGGAACGAACAGAGTCTTTTTTTTCTCTTCAGTGGTGTGTTTTTATTTTTTATTTTTTTTACATATACCGAAGACTTTTATACGTTATATTTACGGTGTCTTTCTTAAACAAGAATAAAAAAATACCAGTTCAAGTTTGACTAGTGATTTGATTTTGATTTGCATGTTCAATTAATTTTCATTTAGCCCAAAAATTAAATAAAAAAATCCTTCTTTTTTTTAAAATAGTTTTTAAACAAATAGAGAAAAAGTCTTAAAACTTTTTCAGTACTGTTTTTTAGAGTCTCCATTAAGTCTGGAATGATTCAGTCCAGGTTTATTTAGTCTGAGCAGTTTGGATGTTGAACTAGAGGCGATCAAAGACTACAGATTGTTTGGAAACTTTAAAAGAGCTCTTTAGTTTAGCATTTTTGCTAAACGTCACCAAACTGGTGTACGGCCATGTTTTGTTCATGTTTAGTGTGGGCAACACAAAGCTGCTCCCACTTATGTTTAACCTCAAATTTAAAAAAAAAAAAAAAAAAAAAAAGCAAAGGAAATCTTGGTCTGACTATTGCCGACTGACTTTTTATGTTTTGAACCCTCGTGCTGCCCCCCGTAGCGAGAGCGCCCTGGTTGGAAAGACATATCGCCCAAATCAAAAACAGCCACCACTCACAGTAACGTTCCTCCTATATCAGAAGATTTACTAAATAACTTTTCAAATGACAATTTTCATATTCAGCTGGATTCTGTGTGCCGATGTGAAGAGTTTTGCTTCAACCCGTCAAGACGTCACTGCATCTTTAACTTGTCCATCTGCTCTCACTGACAGCCGTCTGGATTTGAAGAGACGGCTGACGTTTTCCTAGTGAAAATTCGCAGGATTCACGCGGGCAGGTCTGGACAAAGGATCGATTCGGTGGCGGCCTGCTTTGGAAGAGGTTCAGAAAAGCCGATGCAAAGCGAACGAGACGTTTGATGCTCAGGGATTTGCATGCTGTCCATGTTGATGTAACACGCTGTACTCCGTGCTGCTCAGAGAGCAACGCGCCAGCTGGGATCTGATCCAAAACCCATAAAAGAGACATCCGATCCTATCAGTGGCTCGATAAAGCCCCCCGTCTAATTTGATGCTAAGCTTGAAACTGAACACTTTCTACTCGAACGCCTCAGTGTGGGAGATTTACTCATTTACTCTTGAAATCACATTCTTTGACTTTTTTGGTGCACACTTTAACATTACATAATTTCTTTTTTCTTTTCACTGAAATTCATAGTTTTCAACATTTTGAAACATATTCAATGAGTGGGTTTTCGAGTGCATTTTCTGCAACGCACTTTTCCAAAATCTCACTGAATGAAATCACACCAACACATTTTACTGAGCTGCTAAACGAGCGAAGTTCGTCTGACGACGATGACGGGCGCTACTCCACGCCGACATCTTTGATTTACGAACCCACACCGGTTTACCTTCCTTTCAGCCGTCGGCGACCTCAGCTGGCTGAGTGCGACATCCTGTTTGGATCCGCTTTAAATGAACGAGTTTTCCTCCGTCTGGCCGCTGCACTGATGGTCCCACTCCAGATGGGTGGCCCCGTCGAGGAGAGCAGAACACCCACACAGCGCGGACATGACGGTTGACTTACACACACATCTGAAATCGCTCCCGAATGGACATACAGATCGCCGTCGGCCCTCGTTCGTTTGTACGAAGCGTAAAAGTAAAGTCACGTCTTGCAGGTTTGTGCTCTTGTTTTTATTTAATTTAAAACTTCTTCTTTTTTTTTGGTTTGTTTTGTTGGGGGACAAACAGTCAATCGCACGTTTGAAGTGGAGAATAAACAGACGAGGAGCTCCGGAGTCCCAAACACAGCTGGTTCGTCTCCCGCAGTGGATGTCTCAGGGTCACAGATGGAGCCGGTGGAAGGAGAACGAACGAACGAGGGAGGGAGAGTTTAAGAGAAAAGACTGAGAGTTGATGGTAAAAGGAAGGGAAGGAGAAAAAAAAAAAGAAACTCGAGCTTCTTCTTCTTCTTTGCAGAAGCAGCTGCTTTTCTGAACATCGAGTTCAGGTCTAAAAAGTAACGTAATAACATCTCTGGAGTCAAAAAGCATTTAAAGCGCTAATCTCACGACAGGTCTCGTACATGTATTGTTAAATCCTGACAGTAATCAGTCCGATAACAGTTTCACTGACAGCTGGTGAAATACATGTTTCGCTCCCGTGGGGACACACCGTGTGATGGCACGCCGACTGACATGCTGCGGATTAAAAGCATTCCTACTTTTTACCCAGAGAGTGAGCGCGAAAGGTCAGAGTTAGCTTGCAGATGTTCTGTTTCTCTCTCTCTGAACTCAACAGACATAAAATGTATAGACTTTGTAGTCAAACTTATATCACAGGAATTGATCAGTTGATGGAATAAAGTTGTGACGCTACAGCGAATAACTAAATGAGTAGCTTCAGGAATTTTAACCACAAAATTGCGCAAATTGAAGCCACGAAAATAAATTTGATTATTGGAAACATGCCAATTTTTTATTTTTTATTTTTTATTTTTTTTGGGGGGGGGGGGAAGTAAAGTATGACGTAATTTTTCAGCCAGATCAAAATAAATGTATTTCACAAAACTGCAATGGAAACTTTTTTTTTCTCACATCACACCAGTCAGGCGATCAACAGCCGGATGCTACTACTGGTGAAAACCACAAAGACGACGACAGGAAGTGGTACAAAATGGTGGTTTGTTTTTGTTTTTCTCTTCTGTAAATTTTCCACAAAATGGCTCATATGTAACCACTCTACTCTACGGGGTTTGTCGCGCCAACGCCTGAATGAAACGCCGACAGCTGATAGGTGATGAGAGCTTGAGCAGTGGCTGAATTATAAAAAATATTTAGAATATAGACAACGATTTGCACACATTTGTAGTGGAAACACAGCTGCAGACTTAAAGCTAAGTGTTGTGCTAGTTTTTCTATAACTACTTGTGAAAAAATGGGATGACTTGTTGGCATGCCCCGAGGGAGCGCTAAAACAAAACTTTCTCCTATCTATTTGCACGTCCAGTATGAATATATAAATATATATATATATTTATATGCGGGCGCTCTTTGTGGCTTGCAGAAGGTACGTTATCCAATCTTTGCCGCTACAGGAAAGGCTGATTGTTTATTTTCATTGTTGTTTGAGAAATTGTTTAGCATTTTCCCCCACAGCCCTGCATTCCCATATGTGCAAGCAGAACACAACCATCATAACAACGAAGAAGCCCGTATCTTATAGGTCCCCGTTCTCTCAACATTAGAGCTCAGAAAGGGCCAACGTACGCCACGCTCTGGTCGACCAGAACCTTATCTGGGCCGACTGTAGGTATGGAAAGGCAGGTCCAGACGTATTCCCCATTACCTACAGACATGAGAGTTAAGCACGTATGTGCTATGAAGGCCTGTGAAACAGCCCAGCCAGACATGTGAACATGAAAGTGTTTGGACAGTGAAGTATGAGCAAACAGCACGGATTGATTGGTACATCATGGCTTTAAGCTTAAAGGCGAATAACCGGGTAATTCCAGTTGATAAGAGCCTAAGATGTGATGATGAGTGTGAAGACGGAGGAATCCACGTGAGCCTTCGTTAACCAGCGTGTTGATTCGCGTTTTGCATGTGGACATGTATGCAAAGTATGATTGGATTTTTGCTTTTGGCCTCTTACGGTACCTTGCAAAGAACGTCAATGTTTTTCATTGGCGGTTTTGCGACTGAACAAGGAATATCTAAACTGATAGCCTTCCATAAAATCCAATGTAAGCAATTGAGTTTAGAAGTGATATCTGAAGGTCAGATATTTTATTAGAGAGCATTAGAGAACGAACAGCATCCTGAAGATCAAGGAATACAGCAGGAGAATCTGCCTACAGGGAAACTGTCACACATTTCACACATCAGTAGTCATCAATCATATTCACGAAATGGCAGCAAGAAGGAAGTTATTGTTAAAACAAGAAAAGATTTCAGGACTTGAGTTGTTGAAGTCTGCCTCGTATTTCTCTCTCTTAGCAGCGGGAGCAAATGTCTTCCCTCGGGTGCTGGTTTAGCATCGGTTTCCCGATACAATGCATCAGTTTCAGCTGCGGGTGTGGACAGGAGGGAACTGAATGCGGATCAGTGCATCTCCACCCTTCTCAGGTGGAGGCCGGATTACGTCCCACAACAAAGGGTTTTGGATCAAACCAAAAACCCCCCCTGATGTGAATGGACTTGCTCTGATTGGACGATCGATGAGTCAGAAAATAGGCTTTGAAACGAATAGGAAAATCTGAAATGTACTTTATAGGCGTTTGGTGACTAAGCATCCAATCATTTGGGCGTCCAAACCCTGTCTTTGTTTTTGCAGCTATCTTTATCTGCTTGTCTTTGTCCCAGAGGTTTAATCTCTTTTGCTCGACTGTAGTTCCTTCTGTTCTCTGCTCACTGTTGCCCTATTTTTGTCGAAAGTAGAGGGAATTGGGATCGTAAAGAAGAAAGTCAGACCGCCACTGATGACATTTCTCCTCCTCTCTCCCCTTTTCCCTCCCTTCTCTGTCCAAAGCTCACTTTCGCTTTGCAGGGAGTTTGTCCCCCCTTTTTTTTTGCCCCAGTCTGCTGGAGGGGGAGTTGTAATAGTCGCAATTATCATTCAAAGACTTCGGCCTCGACCGATTTATTTTCTTTTCAGTTCTTTAAATTCCTGAAGGAAACTTCAGTTAAAGTAAGTAGGATAAAGAAGTGCAGGTGGCGCTAATGTAGCAACAGCTTGTCTGAGGGTTGAACTGAAGTTAAGATTAATGCAATAAGGAATAAATCAATTAACTGCATGACAAATGTAAACAAGCTCGATCATTTCCATTTGTATAGCTGGTTGTTTTTCTCCTGTGTCTCTTTCTATGAGACTGGATGACATCAATCATCTACCAGTTCCAGCTAGCTCCTTTTTTGAACGACAGTTCTGTTTACAGTGACTTCATAATTATTTTTATTTGTTTGTTTAGAATATTTAAAATGTTTTCCAGTTCCAGTGTTAAATGTTTGCTATAAATAAGTTTATTGATCTTTGAGAGGCGTACTTGCATTGTTATACCATTACCATCATGTTACTTTAAAATGGTCTCAAAACAACAATATTATCGTTTTTCGCAATAACTTACAGAATAACAGAATATGTTAAAGTTACAGGCCTTCTTGCTCAATTTCTGCATTTTTTGTGTGCCGTGTTGCTGGCCTTTCTCTGTTTTTGTTTTTTGTTTTTTGTTTTTTCATTTCTCTTCTCACAGATAAACCGGTTATGATGCTAACAGAATAATTTAGATGAATAACAGCTGAAAAGCCGTTTGAACCAGGTGTTCTTCAGATAGTTTCTTGCAGAATGAAGTTACTTGGGTTTAAACCTCTGTTGATGTTTACTTGGAGTAAAGTTGCTATGTAACTGTTAAGTGATGAGGAAAATAAATCATTATTTGTCTGCACTAGAAATGTGATTCCAGTGGCAGCGTTATTTTTCAAAGATATTCTTTAGGACCTCACATTGAGGGCCACACTTTCCCAGGCCCCTTGTCAGGACCCAGTCGACCAGCTGATGATTTCTAACGAGAGCTGCTTGACCTTTATTAATTAAGCTTATGGGCACTAGGACCACTGAGCTGATAAGCCCCCCACGCTCTGTCCTCATCCACCCTGACCTCCATCATGCGTCGTCCCACCACAACCAACCTGCCGTCCTTTATATTATTATAAAATCAGGAAAGGAAATGTTCAAGTTGTCCTCATAGGACAAGTTTTAAATATTTATGAAAGTGTTGAGGCATGTATACCAAAAATGACCAAAAGGACAGATCTCTTCCCCTCCTTCTGGCCCTTCAACCTCGGACCAAAACACCAAATGTGGGTTTTTTGAAGTTTTAAGAGCCTCATGTATGTAAGCTTATTTCACTCTCACAAGGCAGCTTATAAAAGCTCTTTCTTTGGTGCTCTGGTGTGAAACCTTTGGATGATGTTCCACAGCTATCTGAGGAATGCCACCCATTGAACTTAATGCTAATCTGCAGTTCATGTGGGGTTTAGAAGGCAATAAGTCTGTCTTAAAAAACAGGGTGGATCAGAACATTGGTCCTTCTTACTTAATATGGGAAGTCACTTCACTTCATCTAATGAGAGGTTTCAGAGAAATTGTTTTTTTTTTTTTACCTAATATATCAATCAATATAAGACCAAGTAACAAATAGATGTGTAATTTAATGTCTTGAATGTTGGCTGCAGTGCCTTCTAGTGGTATAAATAGCAGATTGCAACCAGCTCAATACTGCATCTCGATTTTCCAACAGTGGTCACAAAAAGAGAAATGATTGCAACTGTACTTTGATTTGCATCATGAAATAATTGGGAATTGTTATATTTTTCCATAAATTACATTCAAATAAAAATGTTTGCCTAAGTACCTGAGTTTTAGACTAACTATAAAACATATTTTGTAGATAAGACTATTAAAAGGTCTTTCTAAATTTTCGCTACGCTTGAAATATCAATAGTTATAAATTATTTTAGTTTAGCTTTTACTTTTAAGGCTAATATAAATGCAAAAGCAACTTTTTGTGGGAATAATTTGAGATTTATCTGAGTTTTTACATAACTGTTTATTGTTAATTTAAAATTCCATTGCATGATTATAATGAAACTCACTAAAATTGAGCATGTATTTTTTTTTATTATTTTTTTACATCTTTTACAGGCATTTTTATTTGTTTGTAATATTAAAAGTGTGTCATTCAGTCACATTCCTTTTCTTCTTTTATCTAAACAACCTTGTTTTTAATCTTTTAACCTTTTCCTTCTCAAACCCTGGTCATCTGTGGGCATATTTCTTGTGATTCTTTCAGGTTTCCCTGGCATGTTGTTATTTAGTGTAAAATACAATAGAAATTGTCAAAATTTAGCAATAGAAATGGTCAAAATACAAAGAGAGGAAAGATTTTTTAGCTGATTTAATTAATCCCTTCTTTTTACCTCTTAGCTTATTATTTAGTTAGAAGGCACCATTATCTTTTTTGTCTATTCAAAATAATTTTGCAGCTGGAGTTACTAGGCCTACATGACCTGCTAGCTTGCTAGCTAGCTAGCTTGCTAACTTGAATGTGTACGATGTGCTGCACTGTTAGAAAGGAGAAGGTGGTAAGTGCTTAGCTGAAAAGTGGTTGTTTAATGGTGGAGAGCTTTAGGGGTTTGGTCTTGAGGGCTCCTGGACATCAAAATACACCGAAATGCAACAAATATTTTTTAAAGATGTCCTTCAGATAAACTTTAGATTTTGCTTCTGATTCTGACTCTGGTTCTAGACACTTTTTGATTCAGTTACTGATTAGCTGGTAAAGTCGAGCACTACAAGAAAAAGTCTACTGTCATTGCTGGAAGAGAAAAGTAAGATCAGATAAAAGAAATTGTAAAAAAAAAAAACAAACACCTTTCTATCTTAAAATCAAGTTAGCTCATCAAATTAGCATACAGACTTTCTAAATGTGAATCAGTGAACAGATTTTTTTTATTGCTGTATTTAGATAATTGTGAAGTTTTGGGAAGTGCCTTGGTGAAAAGTTACATTGATTTATTTCCTTTTTTTTTTCTTCTTCTTCTTCTCACAGGGTGGAAAGTCTGATGAACCGTGTGCAGGCCTGGACTGCAGCAGAGGGTGCAAGTGCTTCCCAGAGAAAGGCAGCAGGGTGAGTCGGCTGCATGATCGCTGAAATCAAGCTCTGTGCCAAAAAACAGAGAACATAACGTTAGCACAAACAATACTTAACCTCTGCCCTCATTTTATAGAGTATAAAGTTGAAATATTTTCATTTTTAATCATTCGCCGAGCACGACTTAAAATCAGACATTGTAATTAGCCGCGTAATGTGATGTTTCATCAGAGCAGCAGACATATAAATGCAACAAAGTAAAATTAAGCTCATATTAAGAATAATCTTGTGGTGGTGAAGCCTTTTACTCATGTTGATGGTATTTCGTCTCTGTCATAGCTAATCTAGGTAATTACAGAACAATTAAATTATGTGGCTAACATTAAATTCCTGCAGTTTTTACTATGTTACCCCCCTCCCCCATCTTCAGATTGCCTGATAACTATTTTAGATTTTGACTTTTGAACCTGTGTGCTTGAATGCACAAATATTTGTGGTTTATTGAAATATTAGATGGCAGGAATTGGTTAATTGTTTCCCCCGAAGGGCATTAATTTAATTTATAAACAATACAAAACCACAGCGCCTTGTTTTAATCTTAGATTGTGCTTTTAGATTGTGTTTTTAGCAAGTTGGGGTACTTTATCTCCACTTAACCCCCCTCAGGCTCACATTTAAATTCTTATCCATTTTCATCAGGTTTGCATCTTGTCTGCAAACATGAACGTTTGGTCTGTGTTAGTCTATAAAATGCATGTTTCAACAATCCCTCTCTGTGCGCCACAACGGGGTTCCTGCAGGAGAGGGAATAGGATCAAATCAGGATGTGTAGCTGCAGGCAAGGAATTAATTTTCTTGTCAATCCCATCAGACAATTAACATCAAACCGTCACCAGTAACATCAAAACAAAGCTCTGCCGATTCCTCGTTGGCGGATCGTGCTCTGCAAGATGCGCACAAACCTCCCGACTGTCGGCCCTGATGTCCTTTCGGGAGCAGCAATCAGAGCGCTCCACTCTGCTGATTTACGTCTGAAACTCGCTGTGACGCCAACATTTTCTGGATGCTTTGTGGTTTGGTTCAAATATAAGATATAAATTCTCACGTATCGACAAGCTCCCAAACATGTGTGTCACCAGGTCACGGTGCGAGTTATAGAGGCAAAAGTTCCTCCGAGATCGAAAAGAGATTAGAAAAGCATCTTACCGAGTTCGGCCTCAGCAATCACCCTCCAGCAGCTTTCTGCCCATTATTAACTCAGTCTTGTTTACACTCCACCGAAAACGGGAAGGGTTTTATTGTCACTAATTACATTTTTGAATCCTTGGAAACAGTGAGGCCAGATTTTGATTTAATATTCGTTTAACTTTACCGACATATTTCTTCCGGCGGGAAAGAATATATTTGTATGGTAAAATAAGTCCAGCACATTTCAGCAAAGAAGAACCATTTTATTTAATTTAATTTGCAGGAGCGTGACCCAAATTGCATACCCATTGGAAACTGTGAGCGGGTTGAAAGATTCAAGGCTATGCACCATTCCAAGTGTTTCTTGCTGAAAAGTCAAGAAAGGGGCGTAAGATCTTATCTGAATGTCTTTGAGTTCCAGTGGCCACACCTCCCAGGCTTTGGTAGGAGGTCAAAAGTGACACCTGCGCTGACGAGGTTGACGGTGCGAGAGGTGAAAGAAAGATACCAGGGTTCACCCGAAGGCCACCGGCGGTTCCTGCCGGTGGCAACATCTCAAGGCAGACGGTCAAACAGACCCTGCGTCTTCTGGATTCCATGAAAACGGACAAAAGAGGAAACCATTTCCTTGAGCTAGGTAGAAAAAAAGAACTTTGCAAACTTTCATCTGGACAGAGGAGGAGATTGTTCTTTGGTTTGGTGGGCACATGACACTAAAATAGATTTGTTTGGCCACAGTTATGCAGCCATATTTACAGCGTGTCGATGCCCAACAGGATAGACAACCGAATTAAAAGAACTACATCAAGATTCTCAACGATGTCCTTCAGGATTCTGCTGAGAAACTTGTCCTGATTGATGGTTTAGTGACCCAAAACACACAGCTGGTGTGGTAGCGTAATGGCTTGTGGACTATTAAGTGGTCCACTAAATGTTTCAAATATTAAGCTTCAAATTAAGTTTGAAGCAGCCCAGCCAGAGTCCTGACTTGGATTTAATGGGGAATCTGCGGAGGGAGTTAAAGATTGGGCTAAAAGCACGAATACTTTACAACCTCAAATATTTTGGAGTTCATTGCGAAAGGTGAAAGGTCATCGACACCAGTGGAGACATGCAGAAAGCCAAGAAAGGCTTTTCAAATCATTATAGACAGCTGCACACATGATTTTGATTTGTGTGTGTTTTTTTTAGTATAAATGTAAAGAAAATCAGAAAAACGTCTTTTTACCATTTGGTGACACAGATCTCTTGGGTCTTGAGTGAAACAGAATAACCTTTGGGTGTATCAATAATTTTGGACTTAACTCTACGTAGTACTGAGCTAAATTCCTGAACATGTGATTTTTAAAATAAGTTTTTCCTTTAATTCCCTCTTTCCTGCCTTCTACCTATTTGGGAAGCAGCAAATCCATCCACAAAGACATTCCTTTCCTTGGTCTCCATATTAACGTGTCTGGCCTTTGCAAACTGCTCCCCCCCCTTTCCTAACTTAAAAGTAGCGATGTCTCGATATCACTGGAAACGCGAGACTTCTGTCTTTACCCTAAAACCAGACTAAAACCAGACTAAGTGTAAGCTTCACACTGTTGCTCGCTCCCCCCCTTTAGCTCGGATCTAAACAACAATTACTGTCTGACACAGAAGCCTACACTTACTTCCCGACTACTGTACACCATTTTAGCTAAATAACATAGTGACGAGCGCCTCATTACGCTCAGGTATCTATAGGTAAATGATCAGGTAACACTTGCTGGCTCTGCTCAGGCCTCCTGTTGGGCCTAAATGACACGGCCGCAACTACATTACATTCTTTAACTGTTATTGTTGGGAGTCCCGTCAGGGCTGAGGTGCTTATTTGTCTCTTTTCAGTTTTACTTTTGTAGTTGGACCATGGAGAAGGTAGGTGTGTTCTTAATCATGGCTGTTAACGCCACTGAAGTCCGCAGGTGGGACGGAGTTAAAGGGCTCTATGCCACACAGGTCCTGAGTCAACAACAGCTCAGTGTTATTGATTCGGATTAAAGCTGCAGTGTGTAACTTTTATAAAGAATACGCTCCTTACATGTTTGTTTAAACTTTCACCATGCAGTGACAGTTTATGAGAGAGATAATCTGTGAAAATATCAGTCTCCTCCACCTCTTCCCTGAGCTGCTATCGGTGTGTGAAGAAATCCTGGCCAACAACAACCAATCAGAGCCAGGAAGAAGGTCTTACCGCTGTCAATCAACTTCATGTACTCGCTGCTGAATGTGCTAATGGCAGAGAAACAACTCACCGTCACAGGGAAAGGGTTTATTTGCCTAGTAGCCTTGGCATTCACAACATGCTACGCTAGCTGCAGCATAACATGGCCACACACACACGATTGTGATTGATAGCCATAAGACCCGCCTCCTGGCTCTGATTGGTTGGTTCTCGTTGGTAATGGAAACACTGAAGGAGAAGGAAGAGGAGCTAAATGTTGTCACAGATTGTCTCATGACATATTGACAGCTTCAGCGAATATGTAAAAAAAAAACAAGAAAGTTCATAAAAGTTACACACTGCAGCTTTAAAGATGGTCTGTAGAGGGATCAGTCATTTACAAAAACTCAAATCATAGCGTGTCGATTGCTCCTTCGTAAGATATGCACAGGTTTAGGATGGTTAAATCACATGACCCTTAGAAAGCTTGTGCCTTCTAGTTACTTTTGCTTCTGCTGAATTATCGCCCTCCGTCTTAAAGTCGGAGAACATTGATTGACGTGCGATTGTCGACGATACGGTCAACATCCATCTTCTGGATCACAATTTATTGGTCAATTGTTTTCTGATTCATCTTTAAGCAATCACCCTCATTGTTTTTTTAGTTTTGTTTTGGTTTTATAAGGAGACACAGATTAATTACAGGCCTCCTATCATGCAGAGGTGTGTTGGCAGGATATCTTGGCATTCCAACCAAAACATCTGCTAATGTTTGAGATCCATCAGGATCTGACAGGCTAACTGAAGAAGTACAAACGCTGTCACACAAGATTGAAGTGAAGTTTTGTTTATCCCCGAGGGAGAACTTTTATCTTTTTGCTACCAACACTTTAGCATCTTTTTTTTTTTTTTTTACGTGAATAGCTTATTGGAGATCACAAATTTATGGCTCTTCTCACGTCAGCTCCAGGTTTATTACCACAGCACTTCCACACCCGTGGTAGTTAGCTAAACTCCTGCGGAAAATCTTTTCATGTAACAAATAATGTCAGTGATGTATACAATGTATAATAAAGCAATGAAACAACAAAACATGGGTGAAATACAAGCTAATATTTTCTGCACAATTGTATTAAAAAAAAGTCATTTTTTCCAGTATTTTTATTAGTAGAGAGAAGAATTTATGACTCCATTAATTACAGCAAGTTGTCCAGGTTCTGAAGCTACAAACCAAACCCAGATCACCACGCTGCCACTACCATGTATCTGTTATTTTCCTAATACCAGTGTTAGTTTAAGTTGAAATGTAAATGGAAACGTGTTTATTCTCCAGTTTCATTTTATTTGAAGCTTTACTTTAGTCTTCTATAAACCCCTCATGCTATTGTTATTATTACATAATGTTATATGTACTTGGTTAAGTCAAATCCCAACAAATAAATGCAAAATAACTGCCCCGTTTTTTGTTTTTTTTTTGTTAGCCTATTGATTATATACAAAAAACATGTTTCTCGATGGCACAATTAATTTTCTTCACTCCCCGCCCCCCAGTTTTCAGTCTTATTGGTTTTTCCTGTAGTTTTGACAATTTGCCAAACTTTACCTCTACCACACCATAAAAAGACAGAGAAAATTACTAGTTTGCAAGCTGTTATTTAAAAATGACGTGAACTGGAATCGCAGCACCTTTATTTGATTGAAAAGAAACAGCGTTGTGATTTTTATTTTATTTTGTTTTCCCATTTAAATTTTTTTCTCCCGTGACATTTCTGCGTCACGGTGTCTGCAGGTGTTTAGGATGTCTGGCTGTGCCAACAACTCTTCAGGGCATTGCTGTCCCATCTTGAGCTTAGTTCTGGGCAGCCTTGGCATGCAGAGGCATAAACTGGAAATATTTCCTCCAGCCATTTCATAAGGGAGATGAAAATAATGGAAAGAGCAACTGCCTTGTGTTAACATAGCATATAAAACCGCCTCTTGTAACCCAACATTAGTGGCTTTCTGGTGGTTTTCTAACAGCTTCAGTTGAAAAGACTGCAGATGTCACGATTTAAGCGGGTTAACTGTAATAGTTGCGCATGTTTAACGGCGTTAATTTCCCCTGGAAACTTTGCGGTAAGCTAGGTTCCTGTCCAGCCTTGTTTGTCACAGCTCTACTCGGTCTACACATCTCAGTCATGGTTCTAAATCCAGCTGTGCTGCAACGCAGTATCAGGGCCTCGCCAAGAAAATAAAAACGTAGATAAAATTACGACAATAAAGTCATAAAATTACAAGAGTGAAGTCATAAATTTGAAGGATAAAGACACAACATTAGGAAAATAAAGTTTTATGAGAATACAGTCGAAAAATGCATCAAAATAATACGGCAATAAAATGGTAGTGTTAGGTAAAAGTCATATTAGAGCTTTATTCTTGTAATATTTCTACTTTATTCTCAAAATATTATGATTGTTTTTCACGTTATGACTTTATTCTCGTCATTTTATTTATTTTTTTCTTAGTATGCCATAATACTCTGTAGTGCTGTGCAAAGCCATAGGTGAGATGTTTTTTAAGTAATATCTTCACTTATGAAAATCAACGCACGTCTGCAATAAAACTGCATGTTTTATTGATTTTACCATTTTTAAGCCAAGATTAAAGCAAATGGGCCTCTCACTCATTATCTACATATTCCTCTGGAAACCTGATCAACCTGAAAACATATCAGTTATAAAAAGCCTTTCGCTGCATTATGTAGATCTTCATGGTGCATGCGAGTTTTCTTAAAACCATGTATTACTTTCAAATGGGGAACGAATAGAGAAGTGACCACTATAGATGTAAAAAGTATTTAGCATTACATTTTGCATGCAGAAGTGTATAAATATTGTGTATCCCAGTCCATACGGTGACTGTGTAGAAAGTGACCCACATATGAGCAAGAGGCAGGCCAGCAGACACAAAAATGTAAGTCTCATTCACCGGGGCCCAGACAACAAAAGCGGCTGTGGAGTAAAGGCCGAACAGACTGGGGAAGTGGGCTGCCTGCACCTTCTAAAATAAGACTCAGGTAAAGCGATAGTGGATGTGTGTCTCGGTGGAATGAGAACATAAGAAACGAGGGATGAAAGCCCCTCAAAGGGCCTCGCGATGAAAGACCGCGTCTTTCTGCCCCTGAATTCCTCTACTTTAATCCTGAAGCAGGTAGACCGGGAAGAAGAAGAAGGAAAAAAAGCGGAAGAAGAAAAAGTTGCTTTGGGTAGCTTAAAAGAAGAGGGGACAGGCCGGCAGCGTGCCTTTTGTGTCAAACCGGCCGAGAGGAGAGAAGGGGAGATAAGGTGACACTGACCCAATTGTTTGTGTTTAAGCCCTATGCAAAAATGTAGGCAGAGGAATGAAGCCAGAACAGGGACTGCTGGGGAAGATAATTTTAACTCCCAAATAAATGTGTTGTCAAAACCGCAACACGCAGCTTCCTGGATGGAGGAAAAGGGCAGTAGTTCCTCCTGCACCACCCTAAAACGTCTTACAACAACAGCATTGACAATTCTTGGCATTTTAAACTATCTTTCAGAGCAACAGAGAACTTCTTAGTTCTTTCAATTAATTCATTAAGATATGTCTGTGAGGATTTGATCACTATTTACAAAGCCTGTCCGCATATAAAATACTTTTATTCATTTAAAGTCTATTTTGGTTCTTCTCAAACCTGACTTTTCAGTAGTTTATTTCTAAAACCTTCTAAACATCGACAATTATTACATATTTTTTCTATTCTGAACTATCTTGCTTAACTGGCCTCAAATAAACAGACTCTACTTCCTAAAACAGCTCATGCAGATCTAGAAGAATTTGATAGTTTGGATATTAGCTCAATTGGAAGTTTGAGGTAATTCCTGATTTTGACTCCACTTGGAGCTGCAACTAACTTCCAACCTCGATGGTGAATGACCTTTGAACTCACTGTCTTCATTAGAGACTTTTTAAGGGAAAAACGTGATGCAGAAATGGAAAGGATTAGCCCTGCTGACTTCTCAAGAGGCAACTTTAGATAATGCCAAAACTATGTCGCCAGATCAGGGGTCCTTAAATCCAGCCCTCGAGGGAAGGTGTCTGGCAACTTTTCGACAGGTCCCAGGTCCGATACATATGAATCAAATGGCTGGATTACCTCCTCAGTGCAGTCAAGCCCTCCAGAGTCTTCCTAATGGTCCCATTGCTCGACTCAGGTGTGTTGAAGCAGAGACGCATCTAAAAGTTACCGGACTTTGGCCCTTGAGGCCTGGATTTAAAGACACCTGGTCTAGACGGTATTTCCAAGCAATCTCACCTTGATCTAGAGCAGGGGCCGAACTCCAGCAACCTTTAAATGGGATTCCTCTGAAATACACCTGGGTCAGGTAATTAGGTCATCACCAGGACTGTGTGGAATATCATTATTCTCTGAGGAGGTATTCTTACAGTTTGACTGTGTTGTGTTTGACCAGGGACAAAAGTTGCAGGACATCGTCCTTTGAGAACTGGAGTGTGACATTGCTGATCTGGATTAAACGGTTTGGGCATTAGATCAAGAGACACCTTGATCTAATGTCTTCACCATCTTATCTTGCAGTAGAGGTTCTTGATCTTGACAAAATTATTTTTACATTATATCAAGAGTCATCAGGGTCTAGTGTCCAAACAATCTCCTCTCTGCAACAACTTTCAAACGAAAGGGTGAATGAAAACTGAAAATGCCAAAAATTACATCTTAATTAAGCACTCACAATGCTTTATGATTGATATCAGCATTCAAAGAAAACAACTTAAGAACTCTTATGAAACTCACTAGATAATTTTACATTGGTGGTCTGCATGCTTCAACTTGGCCCAAAATACCAATATTCCCCAATCACACACTCATTTTTTATACTCTCAGATTTTGGCTCAGGGTTGTGATTAGTAGTGTATTTATTTCAGTAGTCAGTAAAACACTCAGGACAGATTGGCAACCAGTCTTGTGGTCAAAATGCGGATGCACATCCAGAGAATTCATGCCAATTAAACAGAGAACCCCTGTCAATTATCCGGCTACTCTGGATAATTGACAAGAATTTGAACTGAATTTGAACACATGCTCATGTTTTATCATGTTCTGTGTTTTGGAGGGTGTTGCAAGCGCAGAATACCTTCGCTGTCTTAGTTTGAAACCAGAGTGATGGGTTAAAGGACAGCGAGGGATACACAACGATAGACCATGAAGGCTTCATCAGCACCTACCCACCTACACTCAGAGACTTAGATTGTGTACATGGATGTTAACTTTGATCTTACACGTACAGTATGTTGGACCACTCTGTCCCTTTTCATGTCTGCTACTCTTTAATGTGCTGCTTTTGTTGCCTTTGAGCTTGTTTGGGTTTGAGCCCTTCCACCAGCCTCTATAGGTGTGCTTCTCTGGCATGTATGCTGATGTACCTACAGGCCAGATAGTCTGACAGGACAGGACAGACTTATCAACGGTAGCCTGTCACCCAAGCATTTCACTTCCCAACACATACACACACACACATGAACGCTCACACCCACACCCACTGGTGGGCCCCCGATGGCATTTTATCGGGCGCTCCCTCCTTTTTGATGCTCAAATGGGGTTAAAATATGTTGGGGGCAGGGAGATTTGTTTAGGCTTCATCTGAAGAGACTCTCACACACACGATACTGTAGTAAAGGTAGAGCAGCCTCTTGTCGTCTGTAGAGGCCCCCTGAGAAATCCTCCCTTATGTTGCAGTCGGAGCTTAAATGCAAGCTTTGAACTTCTCGGTGGACGCTGATGTCCTTATTTAGATAGACACAAAACCCCACCGTAGTCATAGCTGCACTTCTTTCCTCCAAGTCCAAAGCCCAGTGTTTAGGTTAGAGCTAACACGAAGATCACAGAATCAGACAGGTACATCTAAGTGTGTAGCTATGCTAAATCACAGCTACACAAATTACCTTCAGAGAATCTCTTCTTCCTTTTTCATCCTCACTCACCTGCTTTGATCATGTGATGTTGCTCTTATTTATGCCCTTCCACATAGAGGGAAATGTTGAACCGCAGGACAGAAAAGTGTGGCATGAAAGCATGAGTCCGTCTCTCCTCTCCCTCTTTGTTATGCACTATACCGCCCTCACATGGCGCTTTCAGGAACTCGTTTTTTTAACAGGAGTTAGATTTTTTCTGTTTTCTCCCACGTTGTTCAGCTGAGACTGGTTTTAGTCTGACTATGCTAGACTTTATCTATTAAACATTAGATTAAACATATATAATGCTGCTTCTGTCTGTGATCTTTGTGTAAATACAAAGCAAGTGTATCTTAGGAAAAACAAATCTCTGTTATAGGGAATGAATTGCTTTCCAAATATCAAAGTTGAACCACCTGGTAAAATATATTCAAATATATTTTTGTTGAAACTTATGAAAGTTTCGACAAATCATGCTTTTATGTGTAATGATAAAATAGCCCAAAAATGTTCATACCCATCTTTTCATTTCGCAAACTTCTATATCTGGAACTGGAAATGATTTGAGTGGTCCAGACTCAAATCTGATCATCTTTGCAGGAATATGCTTATTCTGAGAACACTTCAGTTGCTCTAATGAAAATAAAGATGACCTATTGATTATTAAAAAGGGTACATATAATTTCAGCCATGGTATTTTTTGATAAAAATGTAAATAGTAGCACATCTCTTTTCCTATCAGAAACAAATCAGGTGGGAGTATGAATCTTCTGGAGCTTAACTGTGTGCTCACTGGTGTTGAGGGAAAAAAAAAGTATTTCTGTGTCTAATATGTCCAGACAAGTCAGCAAACCTAAATCTAGATGGTTGAGTCCTGAAAATGTCATTTTCAAGATAATCTGCATTAGTTGCTTTGTCCTTAAATCCAGAAATTAAACCTGATCGTATATACAACTGTACAGTACAAGAAAAAAAAAAATCTTCATCACGGGTGATGAATAATAAATTCATTTCAGAGTGAAATTGAAATATGTTGGGGCATATTTAAGATATGCTCCTATTTACATATCTTCTGCCACAAGATATGCCTTGTGGCAGAAATGTATACATAATCCCTTCCTCCATTTTTGCCTTGAATGTATATTCTTGTGCATTTAATCTTAATCCCACTCTACTCCTTTCAACTCCATTACACAAAAATGAGTGGAAAATTATGGAGGATGGGGGAGGTAAGGAAAAGTCTTTCATTTCTCCCATCCTCTGTCTTTTCTACACACGGCTTCTGTATAGGTGTGTTTAACTAACGCGTGGAGGAATGTGCAGAACTGATCATTACCGATTTTATAGCTTCTCAGGACTGAAGTGAGCATCGAGGCACGGTTGTTCGCCACATTTCCAGGTCGTTAACGGCGCGTCAAATAAACATTTACGAGACTTTTTTTTTTTTTTCACCTCTTCAGCAGAGGTGGCCGGCGTCGCTGGCTCGTTTCTGAACAAAACAGTCAGTGAGGTGCAATTAAACATGCAGCCGCGCACCGCTTTTCAGTAGAAATGGCATTAAAAAACGAGCGGAAGGCGCGCTCTGTGTGTGGCACTTTATTAAAGTGTGGGAGTACAGAGAGTGCTTTAGGTACGAAATGCATCAGGCAGTGCATTTCTTATGTCAGGGCTGTTTATGTCTCTGATGTACACACACATACACGCCAAACGATGCACGTCGGCAGCAGGGCAACCTCAAAACTCTCCGGGAAAACCAAAACCCCGACGTACCTAAACACAGCTGGCTGGAGGTCGCCCACTCACTCGGACGTCTCGGGAAAACGAGAACACGCGTCGTCTCCTCTCGTGGAGCAAAGTGAGAAGGTTCAACTGCCGAAGTGTTTTATCTTTAGTTTCTCTTTCAAAGTCAGTCAAGAGTTTTAAAAAGTGGGCCACAGCGATCTTGGAAGCTTGAAAAACAACAAAAAATCTTCTATTGAGTGCGAGAACTCTAAAATAAATATTGGTTAACTTAAATTAACCTAAATTTATCTGGCGTATTTCATCCATGTTGCAAAGAAGCAATTTAATCGTAAAAGATAAATACTGAAAGAAAACAGGTGGTCCAGCTTAAATATATTGCCTTAAATTAAGTTTATTCAAGTGAATATTTTAAGTTTATTAAGTCTTTATGTTAAATAAAGAACGTTTTCCAAACTTAATTAATTTACACGTCAAAAATTAACACAGTTTTTTTTTTTTTAGTGCAGGAATTTAGTGGCACACAAATCAAATTTCCTACATAAATCCCTGAAGTTTGGCTGATTGACTGCTTCACTTAGCATTCATAAAAGACTGTTTTGTCTATGATAGTGTTGGGTGAACCACACAGAGATGGAGGAGGGAATACAAGAAGGCATCTTTCCTCTCTATCGCAGAACGATCTGACTTGGCCCCCGTTTATCTCCCGTATTGTTTAACTGATCCCAAAACCTCTCTGTTTCCTCCATAAACACGTGCAGCGTGTCAAAACAGCGGTTTTATCTCCTGAAAAACAGGGCAATGTCTGGGCCTGTTTTACAATAGAGAAAAAAAAATCAAAATAAAAACAATGCTTACTTACATATGGATTACATTTTTTTGATTATTTTGGTAATTATGGCTTGCAGCTAATTGGAAAATGAAAGTTTCACTCAAAAGCAATAAAGATTTTGGTAACACTTTATTTGAAGGGGTGTGCATAATAATGACATGACACTGTCAAAAACATAACATCTGTCATGAACATAAAGAAGTCTATGAATGTCTATGACAGTTGTCATGAAGTGTCATTCGGTAAATGACACTTTTAATGCAAAGTTGCTTTAAATGTTGCATTAAAAGTCCCAGCTTTGCATTATTTTGAAAATACTGACACTTTATTGCAAAGTTGGCATTTTTAATGGACTTTCAAGGCAACTTTTAATGCAACTTTGCATTAAAAGTGTCATTATTTACTGAATGACACTTCATGACAACGTTCATAAAGACTCCAGATGTTATTTCATGTTCATGACAGTGTCATGTCAGTCTTATGCACACCCCGTCAAATAAAGTGTTACCCTTCTTTCAGATCAGATGTGATGGGATCCTATTGGCTTCAACTGGCTGTTTCATACTTGGCTGATTAAAGAATGTAACTCTTTAAAAAGCTGTTAAAATAATTTTTTACTATGGAACAGCCTTTACTAAAAAGGTAAAGAATTTGTTATAAAAGTATTACTGATTAAACTTTACATTTAAGCTACATAATTTTTAAAGTTTAATCAGTAATACTTTTCTAAAAGAATTATCAGATCACGATGTCTAGATTAATGTCAAGTTGTCATAACAAAGACATTTTGAATAATGTCAACTTTCTATTAAAGTGTCATAATTTACCGAATAACGCTTCATGACAACAGTCATAAACATTCATAAAGACTCCTTCATGTTCATGACAGGTGTTATGTCATGTTTATGACGGTGTCATGACAGTCTTATTCACAACCCGTCAAAGTGTTACCGAAAAAAGCAATCATTTTTGCAGAGGTGGGATCCAAGGCCACCAAAACGGATCCCATCAACAAGAATGCAGAAGTTTGTTACATACATACAGAGCTGATGACATCACAAGCATGACTGGCTGTGACATCACAGAGGTTTCCTTCATCTTTGGAATGATGATGCGAGTGTTTGAGATCTCTACTACACTCACCAACCAGCCTCCTCCCCTCCCCCCATATTGAAATTGGGCAGGATGAGGGTTAATGAGGGGGGAGGGTTATACAGTGTTTAATCTTTCTGTAGACTTTTGTTCATGGCTGTTTTTTGTTGAGGCATTGCGTCTGAGGACAGTTGTCCCGTCTTTATTTGCTCTTTTTTTTTTTTTTAGTTTCGGGTAGTTGGTATGAATCAAGTATGAATCCAAGAATGTGTAGGCTACTTTGGACTGAATATTATTTTATTATTAATATTACTATCACTATTGTTGATGTTTTGATTTTTATGCTTGTTTCTGGAGTTATTGTCAAAAATAATTTCACAGAGAACAAAAAAGCAATGCGAATAGAAATTCTTTTCACAGGCATCTAATAAAAATGCAATAAATGAACATTTAACTTAAAATCTGTAGGCCTAACAGCAGCCAATCAGAGTGGAAAAAATATTCTTGTTCTGTGCCATTTTCTAGTTGTTAAATCTTGCACAAAGTGACCAAATAAAAGACGTACAACAATGCTAGTTTAAACTTTCAACTATTTGCAAAAGACTGTGGTGTGCAACATTAAAACATGGATAGAACTACAATTATATTAATCATAACTCCTCTCTGATGTTTCTGTCGTTTTCTGGTGGTGCAGCTCTGTGCTGCCTTCAGGAGAATGGGACATCAGAGTATCATCCATAAAATGTCAACCACATGTCATTTATTGTGCAAACCAGAGCTTTCAGTGGAAAACCAAAAGTTCCAGATCCTTTTAATGCCATACAAATATGAGACAGAAACATTGATTATATCTTTATAATCTATTGTCTGTTGATTTATAGATTAATAGTTTTACTGGACAGAAATTAGACTGAACAAATCTGGTTGGTAGTCAAATCCTAGTGAGTCAGATTGAAAGTGTCATGGAGTCGTCAGCCTCATGACATTAACACTGACATGAAAAATAATGTTGAAGAAATAAATATATAAAATAAGTAGCAACTGATTTTTAAACCAGATCGTCACCTGAGCTGCTTTTGGAGGCACATCTGGAAACGGGTCCTGGAAGTCTTAAAAGGTTTTAAAGAGCCATACATGCCAATTACATCTGCTTGTTTGGACTCAGTCGTCACCTCGGGCTGATTTTAAGGGAAGTGGGTAATGTAGACATACAGTTGCTTCAGTGTCTTTAATAAGGTTAGTTTAAGTTTCAGTGTATTTCAATGAGAAACGTCTGTTTCCTTTTGTTTTTTTTTTTGTTTTGTTTTTTTGTTTTTGGACAAAATGCTATAGAAATGTTTGTAAAAGGGCGGCAATCTGGAATTTAAATTAAAAAATAACATCCAAGAGAGTTCCATGATTAGATTCTCCCCAACCCCCAGCCCCCTCCGTCTTCACCGTCCTCCTTGCTCTGCCGCCGACCGGCAGCTGAGAAAACACTGTGACTTTATGACATCATCGCCGGGGGGGGATTGGCGCCGGTCGATGAGCGCTACATGCGATTTTTCCTGTCAGGGAAAGCATCTGGATGAAAGGAGACAACAGGTTGTTGGTTTTAATGGCAGCCATCATCACAACCAGAGGGGCTGAGGAGCGGTGGGAAGCTGTCTGCTGGAGCATGAAAGGAGGAGAAACGCGCAGTTTGTGGAGGGGGAAAGAAAAATGGAGCTTAAAGTTGGTTGATCTCCTTGGTTTATTCAAATATAGCACTTAATGGAGAGCAACAGATCTAACATAATAAGTTTGGTTAGAATAATGTAACATACAATGCAATAAGATCCCAACCCTGTCAAATATTGCAACCACACCTCAACCTTCTTACGTTTGTGTGAGCAATTTCAAATTTAAAATTTTTTAAATCGCTTCAAATTTAAAGGAAACACATTTATAGAACGGAAAAGTAGATAAGCTGATTTTTCTCTTATTGTTAGTTGTCATAATGACAGGTGGGCACTGTCTTTGCTTAATGGTCGTGAAGTTTCTGGCCTTGATAGGCAAACAAAGCCTTCATTTTTTTTTGGAACTTTGTATTTTTGGTTCAGTCTCAATGTGAGCAAGAAATAAAAAATCAACTTGAAATAAAATAATAATAAAAAGAACACCACACAGACTTCTGGTAGCTCACACTGACCAAATGTTAATGTATACAATGCGTGTAACATTAACAGTTCTTTCTCAGTTTTTTTATGCTTTTGAATCACTGAGAGGTCATTCACTATTTTAGGTTTCAGTTTTCGGATCTTTGTAAAGAATTTCTTCAGCTTAAAATCGTACCTCATCTGCAGGGCTGTTAATCCATTTCTGAAGCTTGTGCTGTATAGCTCGTTGTTGGTTGAAACCCAGGCGCAGTGTTGGGTCAGGGGTTATTTTTCCCCATGGTCTTTTTATATTAAACCATGTGACAGAAGAAAATATGCCTCCAGTTTAGATGCCATATTTGTATTGATTCCTCGTCTGTTGGCAACAGTCACAATCCCCTGTTTTGCATATTTTAGTTTCACAGTTAAGTTGTCGACATGCTGAAGCCACAATATCAGAGTGATTAAAGGTGCAGCCGTGAACAGCTCTTCAGCTAGTCTTGTTCAGACAAGAAAGCAAGGAATTTAAGCTAAACTGCAAACCACTTACTTAAAAAAACCCCATCTCATTACATATGAACAAGACAGCTTTATCGCAAATACTGAAGGTTGCAACCACATTTAGTCCCACAACAACCCCAGGAATAAGGTGGATAGAAAAAGGAACGTGTGTAATCCAAGAGTCACATTAAGTCAGCCGATTTCCTGACCTCACCTTTTTGCTGTATCTTCTGCATCTAAGTTATAGCAATTGGGTAAGTTAAAACTTAAACGCATCATCATCAGCATAGAGTTGTAGTCGGTATTGTTGTGACGGAGATGTATAAATTAAATAAATATTTTTCCCCCTCTTAAGCAGAAGGAAAATCGGATCTCTCCTTAAGCGTGTTGCTCCCATTTCCTCCCATATGTTTGCGTTGACATTAATGATATTTTTCAGGTTATGAACAAATATTTAGTTGAGTTAGTTCAAATCTATGAACCTGAGGAGTTTGTACTTTGCGCAGTGAGAATATGCAGCCACTGAAAATATGCAAACAGGATTGTTTAGATGTCCGGAGTTGTTTACCCGGGTCCCATGTTTTCTCAAACTCACGAGGTTTTGGGTCAAGTGTGAAAGCGACAGATGGGTCAGTCATACAAGGAAACTCGTAAACCTCGCAAGTCAGAGAAACACAAACTGTGAACCGCAAAGTGGTCACCGTCACTCAGTTTTACCCCCCACAGGGATAAATAGGAAATATTCCATTCGTGCGTCGTCCTTTCTTTCCTGTTTCATCGTATGGATACACAAGACATGTTTGGGTTCACTGTGTGATCAGAAGAGAACAACAAACCCAGTCAACCCAAACATTCCCATCCACCAAAGATTTACCTCTTCCTCTGTCTAACGTGTCTGGAGACAAATGAAGTGAGAAGTGTGAAGTTGTTTCTCCAGATATAGCTGTACCTGTTTCTTTTTTTTTTTTTTAATATATAATTTTTTTTCATACAAAGGAGGTTTGAGGTTCTGTTGATTCATGTGTGGGCTGTATTTGGCTCAATTCTTACTCCTCTTTTGGTGATTAAACATGCACCCAAAGACCCGGGAATTTCGCGAACCCCTCCCTCTGTGGTTTTGCCCGTTATCGTCCATAAGGGAGCATTCGGTGTGACAACCGAAATCTTACTCTTGGCACCCACCAGCCCACAGAACAATACGACTCGATTAAAAACCCTCGGGGTACGTGTTCATCTCTGTGTGAATGTGCATTCATGGACAACACACGCACACGCACACACACACACACACACCTACCGATTTTCACACGCATGGTGACCAGAATGTGTCTGTCCAAGCACTCTCGGCTATCAGGAAGTGAGCTAGGCTAGACGGGAGCTGTAAGTCCAGAGAGCTTAGCCGGCCAGAATGGGCCCCATTGTGACCTTTGTGCTGAAAGGGATTTGGGACTATAAACTGACCAGTCAGGTGGAAGGTGATGTGGGTGGAAGGTCTGGAAGAGGCGGGAAGAGACCCGACGGGCTGGCATGAAAACAGACGGGGATGCCAACCTGTGAGGGTGAGACGGATGATGTCGGAAGTCAGGGATGGGACAGACTGATCACTGATAGAACTGGCAAACATATGAGTTCAATAAAAAGCATTGTATTCAAACCATATATAGAAAATACAACTTGGGAGTGGTCTTTTGGTTAAAGCATAGCAAAATGTAGTCTGTCAGATGCTTCTGTGTATGACAAGCATACAAAAGATGTCAATGAAGATGACATTTCAAAATAGTTAAACAACTGGTCAATACCTATAGTAATGTTCTTTATCTGTCTTGTATCTATATCTATATCTCTCAATTTAAGAGCATATAGACTTTGATCTAGAGCACATCAGCAAGACCACCTCCTAATGGTTGCAGAATGGTCTAGTCAAAGTCGAGGCATAAATCTAATTGAAATGCTGCGGCTTGATCTTGGACAGACTTGAGCATTTAGAGTATTGACACAGATCACAAACTGTAGTTTTAACTATCTATCTGCTATCCTGCGTCAAATTTATGTTGGACAGTTCAGTTCAGTCCAGATTGCAAAGTGTTGTGGAGTTGAGTTAGTCTGGATTGGTACACAGGCCAAACTTGTGTGTGATTGGACTTGTGAATCTGAACCTGTCTTCAGCATTGACTTGTTTAATTACGTCTGGAACACACAGACAAGACAATCCAACAAGTCACATACATTATCCTCAGACGTCCAGAATGTCATAAAGAATCAAAATCTTTGAATGTAGGGAGTCTGGATTTCTTTGTCCTCTTTCAGTAGTTTTGTTCTACTGAACAGAATCAGAGCCTAGCATGAAAGCAAGTCTTCACTCTTCAACAGCCTGACCACCTCTTACTGTTTATCCAACATCAGACAAAGATGGAGCTCTAAAGGTTACCCAGGACCGGAAAGAAAGATCCTTGGAAAAGCTAAAAGCATTTTTAAAAGATGACCTCAAACTTTTGGGTATGCAGACATTTAGATGGAAGTTGCTGGAAGGCTGTTGGGATATTTACAAGATTAGCCAACGGGGAGATAAAAATGGGTGACTTTGATTGAGATTTGGACAATATACAGAGAGACATATAAAAGGGAATAAAAAGAGAAGGACTTTAAGTTATTCTTTAAGTGTTAAGGTAAAGCCAGCGACGGTGGAGGTAAGGTGTGAGAGAAAGTGTCTCCTGGTGGAAGCTCTGCATATTTTCTCTGGGTGAAACCAGGTGTGAGTGTCAAATCTGGGCCAGACAGCTCTGGCAGGCTTCCTTTAGCTGGAACAGCCCTGTCATTATGCTTCCCTTCCTACCCCCTAAGGCCACGTGGGCTGGAAGCCGAGCCGCGGCCTCTAACTCCAAGACAAAGGACGCTAATCAGGGGTCACCGGCATTTAAAAGACAGCAGCAGTTCTGTGGTCATACATGTNTGCTCCTATTTACATATCTTCTGCCACAAGGTATGCCTTGTGGCAGAAATGTATACATAATCCCTTCCTCCATTTTTGCCTTGAATGTATATTCTTGTGCATTTAATCTTAATCCCACTCTACTCCTTTCAACTCCATTACACAAAAATGAGTGGAAAATTATGGAGGATGGGGGAGGTAAGGAAAAGTCTTTCATTTCTCCCATCCTCTGTCTTTTCTACACACGGCTTCTGTATAGGTGTGTTTAACTAACGCGTGGAGGAATGTGCAGAACTGATCATTACCGATTTTATAGCTTCTCAGGACTGAAGTGAGCATCGAGGCACGGTTGTTCGCCACATTTCCAGGTCGTTAACGGCGCGTCAAATAAACATTTACGAGACTTTTTTTTTTTTTTCACCTCTTCAGCAGAGGTGGCCGGCGTCGCTGGCTCGTTTCTGAACAAAACATTCGGTGAGGTGCAATTAAACATGCAGCCGCGCACCGCTTTTCAGTAGAAATGGCATTAAAAAACGAGCGGAAGGCGCGCTCTGTGTGTGGCACTTTATTAAAGTGTGGGAGTACAGAGAGTGCTTTAGGTACGAAATGCATCAGGCAGTGCATTTCTTATGTCAGGGCTGTTTATGTCTCTGATGTACACACACATACACGCCAAACGATGCACGTCGGCAGCAGGGCAACCTCAAAACTCTCCGGGAAAACCAAAACCCCGACGTACCTAAACACAGCTGGCTGGAGGTCGCCCACTCACTCGGACGTCTCGGGAAAACGAGAACACGCGTCGTCTCCTCTCGTGGAGCAAAGTGAGAAGGTTCAACTGCCGAAGTGTTTTATCTTTAGTTTCTCTTTCAAAGTCAGTCAAGAGTTTTAAAAAGTGGGCCACAGCGATCTTGGAAGCTTGAAAAACAACAAAAAATCTTCTATTGAGTGTGAGAACTCTAAAATAAATATTGGTTAACTTAAATTAACCTAAATTTATCTGGCGTATTTCATCCATGTTGCAAAGAAGCAATTTAATCGTAAAAGATAAATACTGAAAGAAAACAGGTGGTCCAGCTTAAATATATTGCCTTAAATTAAGTTTATTCAAGTGAATATTTTAAGTTTATTAAGTTTTTATGTTAAATAAAGAACGTTTTCCAAACTTAATTAATTTACACGTCAAAAATTAACACAGTTTTTTTTTTTTTAGTGCAGGAATTTAGTGGCACACAAATCAAATTTCCTACATAAATCCCTGAAGTTTGGCTGATTGACTGCTTCACTTAGCATTCATAAAAGACTGTTTTGTCTATGATAGTGTTGGGTGAACCACACAGAGATGGAGGAGGGAATACAAGAAGGCATCTTTCCTCTCTATCGCAGAACGATCTGACTTGGCCCCCGTTTATCTCCCGTATTGTTTAACTGATCCCAAAACCTCTCTGTTTCCTCCATAAACACGTGCAGCGTGTCAAAACAGCGGTTTTATCTCCTGAAAAACAGGGCAATGTCTGGGCCTGTTTTACAATAGAGAAAAAAAAATCAAAATAAAAACAATGCTTACTTACATATGGATTACATTTTTTTGATTATTTTGGTAATTATGGCTTGCAGCTAATTGGAAAATGAAAGTTTCACTCAAAAGCAATAAAGATTTTGGTAACACTTTATTTGAAGGGGTGTGCATAATAATGACATGACACTGTCAAAAACATAACATCTGTCATGAACATAAAGAAGTCTATGAATGTCTATGACAGTTGTCATGAAGTGTCATTCGGTAAATGACACTTTTAATGCAAAGTTGCTTTAAATGTTGCATTAAAAGTCCCAGCTTTGCATTATTTTGAAAATACTGACACTTTATTGCAAAGTTGGCATTTTTAATGGACTTTCAAGGCAACTTTTAATGCAACTTTGCATTAAAAGTGTCATTATTTACTGAATGACACTTCATGACAACGTTCATAAAGACTCCAGATGTTATTTCATGTTCATGACAGTGTCATGTCAGTCTTATGCACACCCCGTCAAATAAAGTGTTACCCTTCTTTCAGATCAGATGTGATGGGATCCTATTGGCTTCAACTGGCTGTTTCATACTTGGCTGATTAAAGAATGTAACTCTTTAAAAAGCTGTTAAAATAATTTTTTACTATGGAACAGCCTTTACTAAAAAGGTAAAGAATTTGTTATAAAAGTATTACTGATTAAACTTTACATTTAAGCTACATAATTTTTAAAGTTTAATCAGTAATACTTTTCTAAAAGAATTATCAGATCACGATGTCTAGATTAATGTCAAGTTGTCATAACAAAGACATTTTGAATAATGTCAACTTTCTATTAAAGTGTCATAATTTACCGAATAACGCTTCATGACAACAGTCATAAACATTCATAAAGACTCCTTCATGTTCATGACAGGTGTTATGTCATGTTTATGACGGTGTCATGACAGTCTTATTCACAACCCGTCAAAGTGTTACCGAAAAAAGCAATCATTTTTGCAGAGGTGGGATCCAAGGCCACCAAAACGGATCCCATCAACAAGAATGCAGAAGTTTGTTACATACATACAGAGCTGATGACATCACAAGCATGACTGGCTGTGACATCACAGAGGTTTCCTTCATCTTTGGAATGATGATGCGAGTGTTTGAGATCTCTACTACACTCACCAACCAGCCTCCTCCCCTCCCCCCATATTGAAATTGGGCAGGATGAGGGTTAATGAGGGGGGAGGGTTATACAGTGTTTAATCTTTCTGTAGACTTTTGTTCATGGCTGTTTTTTGTTGAGGCATTGCGTCTGAGGACAGTTGTCCCGTCTTTATTTGCTCTTTTTTTTTTTTTTAGTTTCGGGTAGTTGGTATGAATCAAGTATGAATCCAAGAATGTGTAGGCTACTTTGGACTGAATATTATTTTATTATTAATATTACTATCACTATTGTTGATGTTTTGATTTTTATGCTTGTTTCTGGAGTTATTGTCAAAAATAATTTCACAGAGAACAAAAAAGCAATGCGAATAGAAATTCTTTTCACAGGCATCTAATAAAAATGCAATAAATGAACATTTAACTTAAAATCTGTAGGCCTAACAGCAGCCAATCAGAGTGGAAAAAATATTCTTGTTCTGTGCCATTTTCTAGTTGTTAAATCTTGCACAAAGTGACCAAATAAAAGACGTACAACAATGCTAGTTTAAACTTTCAACTATTTGCAAAAGACTGTGGTGTGCAACATTAAAACATGGATAGAACTACAATTATATTAATCATAACTCCTCTCTGATGTTTCTGTCGTTTTCTGGTGGTGCAGCTCTGTGCTGCCTTCAGGAGAATGGGACATCAGAGTATCATCCATAAAATGTCAACCACATGTCATTTATTGTGCAAACCAGAGCTTTCAGTGGAAAACCAAAAGTTCCAGATCCTTTTAATGCCATACAAATATGAGACAGAAACATTGATTATATCTTTATAATCTATTGTCTGTTGATTTATAGATTAATAGTTTTACTGGACAGAAATTAGACTGAACAAATCTGGTTGGTAGTCAAATCCTAGTGAGTCAGATTGAAAGTGTCATGGAGTCGTCAGCCTCATGACATTAACACTGACATGAAAAATAATGTTGAAGAAATAAATATATAAAATAAGTAGCAACTGATTTTTAAACCAGATCGTCACCTGAGCTGCTTTTGGAGGCACATCTGGAAACGGGTCCTGGAAGTCTTAAAAGGTTTTAAAGAGCCATACATGCCAATTACATCTGCTTGTTTGGACTCAGTCGTCACCTCGGGCTGATTTTAAGGGAAGTGGGTAATGTAGACATACAGTTGCTTCAGTGTCTTTAATAAGGTTAGTTTAAGTTTCAGTGTATTTCAATGAGAAACGTCTGTTTCCTTTTGTTTTTTTTTTTGTTTTGTTTTTTTGTTTTTGGACAAAATGCTATAGAAATGTTTGTAAAAGGGCGGCAATCTGGAATTTAAATTAAAAAATAACATCCAAGAGAGTTCCATGATTAGATTCTCCCCAACCCCCAGCCCCCTCCGTCTTCACCGTCCTCCTTGCTCTGCCGCCGACCGGCAGCTGAGAAAACACTGTGACTTTATGACATCATCGCCGGGGGGGGATTGGCGCCGGTCGATGAGCGCTACATGCGATTTTTCCTGTCAGGGAAAGCATCTGGATGAAAGGAGACAACAGGTTGTTGGTTTTAATGGCAGCCATCATCACAACCAGAGGGGCTGAGGAGCGGTGGGAAGCTGTCTGCTGGAGCATGAAAGGAGGAGAAACGCGCAGTTTGTGGAGGGGGAAAGAAAAATGGAGCTTAAAGTTGGTTGATCTCCTTGGTTTATTCAAATATAGCACTTAATGGAGAGCAACAGATCTAACATAATAAGTTTGGTTAGAATAATGTAACATACAATGCAATAAGATCCCAACCCTGTCAAATATTGCAACCACACCTCAACCTTCTTACGTTTGTGTGAGCAATTTCAAATTTAAAATTTTTTAAATCGCTTCAAATTTAAAGGAAACACATTTATAGAACGGAAAAGTAGATAAGCTGATTTTTCTCTTATTGTTAGTTGTCATAATGACAGGTGGGCACTGTCTTTGCTTAATGGTCGTGAAGTTTCTGGCCTTGATAGGCAAACAAAGCCTTCATTTTTTTTTGGAACTTTGTATTTTTGGTTCAGTCTCAATGTGAGCAAGAAATAAAAAATCAACTTGAAATAAAATAATAATAAAAAGAACACCACACAGACTTCTGGTAGCTCACACTGACCAAATGTTAATGTATACAATGCGTGTAACATTAACAGTTCTTTCTCAGTTTTTTTATGCTTTTGAATCACTGAGAGGTCATTCACTATTTTAGGTTTCAGTTTTCGGATCTTTGTAAAGAATTTCTTCAGCTTAAAATCGTACCTCATCTGCAGGGCTGTTAATCCATTTCTGAAGCTTGTGCTGTATAGCTCGTTGTTGGTTGAAACCCAGGCGCAGTGTTGGGTCAGGGGTTATTTTTCCCCATGGTCTTTTTATATTAAACCATGTGACAGAAGAAAATATGCCTCCAGTTTAGATGCCATATTTGTATTGATTCCTCGTCTGTTGGCAACAGTCACAATCCCCTGTTTTGCATATTTTAGTTTCACAGTTAAGTTGTCGACATGCTGAAGCCACAATATCAGAGTGATTAAAGGTGCAGCCGTGAACAGCTCTTCAGCTAGTCTTGTTCAGACAAGAAATCAAGGAATTTAGCTAAACTGCAAACCACTTACTTAAAAAAAAAACCCCATCTCATTACATATGAAGAAAGACAGCTTTATCGCAAATACTGAAGGTTGCAACCACATTTAGTCCCACAACAACCCCAGGAATAAGGTGGATAGAAAAAGGAACGTGTGTAATCCAAGAGTCACATTAAGTCAGCCGATTTCCTGACCTCACCTTTTTGCTGTATCTTCTGCATCTAAGTTATAGCAATTGGGTAAGTTAAAACTTAAACGCATCATCATCAGCATAGAGTTGTAGTCGGTATTGTTGTGACGGAGATGTATAAATTAAATAAATATTTTTCCCCCTCTTAAGCAGAAGGAAAATCGGATCTCTCCTTAAGCGTGTTGCTCCCATTTCCTCCCATATGTTTGCGTTGACATTAATGATATTTTTCAGGTTATGAACAAATATTTAGTTGAGTTAGTTCAAATCTATGAACCTGAGGAGTTTGTACTTTGCGCAGTGAGAATATGCAGCCACTGAAAATATGCAAACAGGATTGTTTAGATGTCCGGAGTTGTTTACCCGGGTCCCATGTTTTCTCAAACTCACGAGGTTTTGGGTCAAGTGTGAAAGCGACAGATGGGTCAGTCATACAAGGAAACTCGTAAACCTCGCAAGTCAGAGAAACACAAACTGTGAACCGCAAAGTGGTCACCGTCACTCAGTTTTACCCCCCACAGGGATAAATAGGAAATATTCCATTCGTGCGTCGTCCTTTCTTTCCTGTTTCATCGTATGGATACACAAGACATGTTTGGGTTCACTGTGTGATCAGAAGAGAACAACAAACCCAGTCAACCCAAACATTCCCATCCACCAAAGATTTACCTCTTCCTCTGTCTAACGTGTCTGGAGACAAATGAAGTGAGAAGTGTGAAGTTGTTTCTCCAGATATAGCTGTACCTGTTTCTTTTTTTTTTTTTTAATATATAATTTTTTTTCATACAAAGGAGGTTTGAGGTTCTGTTGATTCATGTGTGGGCTGTATTTGGCTCAATTCTTACTCCTCTTTTGGTGATTAAACATGCACCCAAAGACCCGGGAATTTCGCGAACCCCTCCCTCTGTTTTTTTGCCCGTCATCGTCCATAAGGGAGCATTCGGTGTGACAACCGAAATCTTACTCTTGGCACCCACCAGCCCACAGAACAATACGACTCGATTAAAAACCCTCGGGGTACGTGTTCATCTCTGTGTGAATGTGCATTCATGGACAACACACGCACACGCACACACACACACACACACCTACCGATTTTCACACGCATGGTGACCAGAATGTGTCTGTCCAAGCACTCTCGGCTATCAGGAAGTGAGCTAGGCTAGACGGGAGCTGTAAGTCCAGAGAGCTTAGCCGGCCAGAATGGGCCCCATTGTGACCTTTGTGCTGAAAGGGATTTGGGACTATAAACTGACCAGTCAGGTGGAAGGTGATGTGGGTGGAAGGTCTGGAAGACGCGGGAAGAGACCCGACGGGCTGGCATGAAAACAGACGGGGATGCCAACCTGTGAGGGTGAGACGGATGATGTCGGAAGTCAGGGATGGGACAGACTGATCACTGATAGAACTGGCAAACATATGAGTTCAATAAAAAGCATTGTATTCAAACCATATATAGAAAATACAACTTGGGAGTGGTCTTTTGGTTACAGCATAGCAAAATGTAGTCTGTCAGATGCTTCTGTGTATGACAAGCATACAAAAGATGTCAATGAAGATGACATTTCAAAATAGTTAAACAACTGGTCAATACCTATAGTAATGTTCTTTATCTGTCTTGTATCTATATCTATATCTTTCAATTTAAGAGCATTCAGACTTTGATCTAGAGCACATCAGCAAGACCACCTCCTAATGGTTGCAGAATGGTCTAGTCAAAGTCGAGGCATAAGTCTAATTGAAATGCTGCGGCTTGATCTTGGACAGACTTGAGCATTTAGAGTATTGACACAGATCACAAACTGTAGTTTTAACTATATATCTGCTGCGTCAAATTTATGTTGGACAGTTCAGTTCAGTCCAGATTGCAAAGTGTTGTGGAGTTGAGTTAGTCTGGATTGGTACACAGGCCAAACTTGCGTGTGATTGGACTTGTGAATCTGAACCTGTCTTCAGCATTGACTTGTTTAATTACGTCTGGAACACACAGACAAGACAATCCAACAAGTCACATACATTATCCTCAGACGTCCAGAATGTCATAAAGAATCAAAATCTTTGAATGTAGGGAGTCTGGATTTCTTTGTCCTCTTTCAGTAGTTTTGTTCTACTGAACAGAATCAGAGCCTAGCATGAAAGCAAGTCTTCACTCTTCAACAGCCTGACCACCTCTTACTGTTTATCCAACATCAGACAAAGATGGAGCTCTAAAGGTTACCCAGGACCGGAAAGAAAGATCCTTGGAAAAGCTAAAAGCATGTTTAAAAGATGACCTCAAACTTTTGGGTATGCAGACATTTAGATGGAAGTTGCTGGAAGGCTGTTGGGATATTTACAAGATTAGCCAACGGGGAGATAAAAATGGGTGACTTTGATTGAGATTTGGACAATATACAGAGAGACATATAAAAGGGAATAAAAAGAGAAGGACTTTAAGTTATTCTTTAAGTGTTAAGGTAAAGCCAGCGACGGTGGAGGTAAGGTGTGAGAGAAAGTGTCTCCTGGTGGAAGCTCTGCATATTTTCTATGGGTGAAACCAGGTGTGAGTGTCAAATCTGGGCCAGACAGCTCTGGCAGGCTTCCTTTAGCTGGAACAGCCCTGTCATTATGCTTCCCTTCCTACCCCCTAAGGCCACGTGGGCTGGAAGCCGAGCCGCGGCCTCTAACTCCAAGACAAAGGACGCTAATCAGGGGTCACCGGCATTTAAAAGACAGCAGCAGTTCTGTGGTCATACATGTAAAGTTGCATTTTATGTGCTGTCATTGACGAAAAGCATGCGTGTACGCTCGTACAAGCATTTACATGCATGTCAAGCTGAATAAATCCCTTGTAAACGTCTTATAGGCTGCAGTCTTTTACATTCCTAGATAACGCATGCGGGATATCTTTGTCAGTGGAATTTATTAGCATATTTTCTTGAAAATTGAAACAAAGCTTCTTGCTGGCATGTTCCCGATTTGCATGATGACTGAACAGTGTTACGTAGATCTGAATCTGACTTTCCTTTGACCGCAGGACATACTGCCGCTCTCTCAGACTTGTTTTCATATCCTGATCCGCTTCCTCTCTCCTTACCCTGTTATATTGTTTAAAGCATGAGCTAATCGCAGGCTGTCAGTAGTCTGAGCGGTCCTGTGAATGTGTGTACCTTAGTGAGTTATTGAGTCCGGCTTCCTAATGAAGGGATTCCACTTCCTAACCTCTAATTCAGCACCTGTTTGCGCTAGTTCATTGTGTCTATGCTGCCATCTTGTGGCTGTAGTGGCGTAACTGCATTTATCAAAGAACCAAAGATTTAGAAACTTTCTTGTTTAATTTAGTTTAAAAAAAAAATAAATTTAAACACTGGTTAAACTACATTTATTAGTTTAACAAGTGTATAAAATATGAATCTCCATATTCGCACAAAATCTCAAATATCAATATCAAATTTTGGGCTTTTATAAATCTAATAAAAACACAAATTTAGAATTACAGCTTTGTTGGTACTTTTAATTAGGGCTTTCGTCTAACAATTATTTTAGTAATCTGTCTGTTAGTCTGAAAATTAATTGATAAAAAGATAAGAAATGACACATTTTACAGGCCCATTTTTCATTTAACCACTTAACCCTTTTTATACAATAATAAAAAAAACAGTAAAAGATGCAGATAAACAAATAATCCAATTATTTTTTTAAATGAGGAAATAAACATTTTACTGCCTGAATTTCAATACCTTAGTATTTCTTAAGTAAATATGAACCAGATGAAGCTAAAGCTATATCACCTGAGGAGTTTTGGCTAAATCACATTTACAAACAAAGTTTTTATTTTTATCTTAAATGCAAAATTCTATATTTTTTGTACAGTTTTGACTTAATTACTGCTATGAAAATGTTGGGTTTTTTTTTTTTTTTTCCACATATTTTTCAGAGTTGTCATACTCCAGTTAACGATTAATTGATTACTAAATTAGTTAACAGCCATTTGAATAATAGATTAATCACAATTAATCGTTTTGATTGAACCAGAATTTAAGCTACAATGTGGCAACATTAAGCAGTGTTTTCTCCTGCGGTCTCGCCAAACGTGCTCAATAATTATTTTTAGTCGACATGACGTGTGTGGAAAAACCTGGCCACCATTAAACAAGGTTCTATTATTTTAAAACTAAAGCAAAGAGAGTTTGACTTTTTTTTAGCGATTAACAAAGCTACAGTCTTGGTACCTGCAAATAGTATCTGTGTATTACATTGAGGCATATTGAACATCGAAGCAATTGTGAGCAAAAAAAGATTAGTGCTCATTAGTGTAATAGTTTGTTTTGAAAAAGAAAAAAAAAATTTTAAAGGAAAAAAAAAACATTTAGTTTCCTCTCCTCTTCCTTCCAGCCTCGGATTATTGTGTTGCAAATAGAATTTTTTTGGCAACACAGAATTTACCTTCAGACTCTTTGGTGCATTCGTCCCACGAGTAGCTTGAGCGCACTCACGTCTTGAGCAGAGTAGCTGTTGCAGTGCATTGTGGGATAAGTAGTGCAATTAGTGCGTAAACTACACCATGTAACTGACTGGCGAGCCATGAAGAACAGAAAAATAAAGTTTTCCGACTGAGCTGGAGAATGTGAACCATTACTTTGACTCTAATATTCATCATCTTCTCATTTGCTTCTTCCAACTTTTATTTTACAATTTTTTATATGTTCTCTGTATATTTGATGCTCAATGAGCTCATATATTCAAAATGATTGAGTTTGACTGAAGACGTCATTGCATCTGTTTTTTGTTGTTGTTTTTTTTTCCTTTCCTCAGGGTCGTCCTGGGCAAATGGGTGAGATCGGACGGCCCGGACCGGATGGGCCACAAGGGGGCATAGGGCCTCGAGGGCCTAAAGGAGAGAAGGGCCACATTGGACTTAAAGGACCATCTGGGGACAAAGGAGACAAAGTGGGTGAATCAGTGATGTATTTACATTTTATCAACAAGAAAACACAGCAATGAAAAAGTAAAAAGTTGCAACGGTTGGCAATATCTTGCCTTAAGCCTCATCTTGGATGAGATACAAACATTCGGGATGTCGGCGTGCACGCAGCTCTCCACCACTACTTTTCTTCTGCTCTGTTTTTCTAATCATTAATTAATCATGTTGTGTATTTCCTAATGCAGGGACCAATGGGAGTGCCTGGATTTCGAGGAACTGATGGAGTGCCTGTAAGTAAATCAGAAACAAACAGTCGATTTCTTTCAATGTGGTTTTGGTACGTTGGACTGAATGTCATCCCAGTTTACTCTCAGTCCAGTTTGAGCTAGCAGTGATTTTATTGGACATTCCACATAAAAACAAGAAAATTATGAACAACCCTGAGAATCCTCTTAACGAGATGTTCACATGGCAACAGAATGTCTTCAGTCAGAGGCTTTTTCAGAGCCGCTGTGGTACAGGCTGCTACAGATGATCCTCTCCTCCCACTGCCATCAGAATCTACAACTTTTTCAAGAACTTTGAAAAATATGAGTTTAATTTTCCTTTGGGATCAATGCAGTATTTTTGTTTTTATTCAATTGAATTGAATGTGATGTTCTGTATCGAGGGTGTTTCATACAAAATACATAAACAAAACAAATTATTTTTTTAAATATTCATGTTATCTGTCAACATGATGATAACAAGTTGTCAGTTTTTCTCTGATGTTAGTCACACAAAATAGAGCAAACAGCTTGTAAAGAAAAGGAGATTTGTGGGCATTTATGTTGGTTCTGAACCACAACTCTTAGCATCTGAGGATTGGAAACACAAAGAAGAACGTGGTTGAGGTTTATGACACACAGGCTGGTCGATGACCTGTTCGTGTCACCCCTCTCCTCCTGCAGGGTCACCCGGGTCAGCAGGGCAGCAGGGGCCCACCAGGGAAGGACGGCTGTAACGGAACCATGGGGGACCCCGGTCTGCCCGGCTATGGCACGGGCACTCCGGGATATCCTGGCTTTCAAGTGAGCGCTGCTTTTCATTCCTCGATTCGTTTCGACTGTGTCGATGGCAGGTGGGTCATGTTGTCGTTTTTCTGCCTAAAAAATTAGGGGCCAGCGGGGCCAAAAGGTCAGAAAGGAGACCCCGTCTACATCACAGACAACACCGAGGTAAGACCTACAGGACGCACTTCCTGATTCTCCTCTGTTTTGCTCTCAACTGCTGTTAACTCGCAAGCTCAAAATAAAGATTTTATTTGGTAAAAGTTCATTCCAGCTGTCTGCTTTTCTGTTCTTGCTTCAATCCTGATTTTATTTATTAATTTTTTATATTTTCCCTCTTTTATCCCGTGATCAGGATTTTAGCATTTCGACTTTTTCATCATCAGAGTGTATCTAGATTCATAAACGCATGTAGAAAATAACTGCGACTCCCAGGCTCAGACCTCTTACATTGGTTTCAGCCCTAAAACATATTTTAACACCAGTTTTTTTCTAGAATTTTGCGCATATTAATGTGTATTGATATAGAGGTTTTTACAGGTAAACTGTACTGGCCAAGGCGGGCGCCTGAGCCAGCCTGAAGTGTCTGCGTTTGGCCAGCAGGTGGTGCTGTGGCGCCAGCTCTGTAAACCTGAGTAGATGCGATGAATATGGCAAAAAAAGCAAGACATCGTTTCGAAATAACAGTGATATCTCTCCCATGCTCTGGATAATAACAAGTTGTCAGTTTTTAATTTGTATTTACTCATCATTTAGTGTTTAATTTATTGTTATCCGTGTTTTTATTTTGTCATTTAGGGGGTACCAGGTGAACCAGGACCCAGGGGCCCACCTGTAAGACTTGCCTTTCCTTTTAGAAGCGAAGAATTTAAATCCTGAAGAATTAAGCATGTTTTCATTTAGGTGTAAAAATCTAAGAAGTTAGGTACACTTTTTCAGCATCAGGGGAAATGACATCAGTGAGCTTTTTCTTTTTCGTCTCCTTGTTTTCTCTGCAGGGTCTCAGAGGTCCGACCGGCCCGCCGGGTTTCCAAGGTCCAAGAGGAATTAACGGATTCCCCGTATGTAAACCGAGTCGCCTGTCCGTCTTTAACCGGCTTCTTCACAAGTATCACAGAATAACTAGGATTTAATGCCGTTTGATCGCTGATTAAAGGTTACAAAACGGCATATTGGAGACTTGCAGGCCTTCATAGAGGAAGGTAGTCGGTAATATGGAGTTCTGTCTGCAGTTACAATCTATTGTAACGTTGGATTTTAAAGAAGCTTGTGTTTTGATCTTAAAATCACAAAGTTCTGATTTCTTTTCTAACATCACAGATGTCACAATGGGCAAAAAAATGTTCATCTCTGAATTTTAAGCCTGAATTGCTCTAAATTCAAAGTCACACCACACTTTTCAGATTTTCTCTTAAAATCAAAACAAGAAGAAAAAAAAAAAAAAAGTCCAATTTTATCAAAAAAACTGAGTGCGATTCTTTTGCCTCTTTGTAGGGACTCCCCGGCCCTCCTGGGCCCCAAGGGCCAGAGGTAAGTCTTGGATCAGTGCCGTGACATTTTATCATTTCTTTTGAGGTAGGATGAGTCACAGCTATACTGACCTGTTACCTGTTTGATAAAAAAGAAAGAAAGACTTGTGGCTCTGGCTCTTCCAGTTGTTAACCCGTTGTGTTTATAGGGGAGCCGTGGCGACATTTATCGAGGAGGGAAAGGAGACAAGGTAGGACATTAACGATGAAAGGTACAAAATGATTTCAAAAACCAAGACGACTTAGCTGGAAATGTTTGGATGTCTCAAGAGGGCAACGATTCCGACCACACGGAATTGCTTCAACGTGAATTCAGGGATTAGTTAAAACATTTAAATTGATAACAAAGTCCCTGAATGAAAATAAAATAAAAAAAAAAAGTAAATGGAGCAGAAAATGAGTATTTCATTAAGCTCTGTGGTCGAAACCGAAGTGGTTCAAACCGAGTAAAAAATTGAATTTGCTGGTTTCATTTGATTTAAAGACGACAAATCCTGCTTTTCAGGCTTGCAGCACATTCCAAACAAGCTGGATAGAAACGATTTAGAAGCAGCACAAATTTGATTTGATGATTTTGATTTGATATAAAATAAAAGCAACACCTCCATCAATAACTGCGTTTTCTTTGGAGGTAGTTGAGATCTAGGTTGAAGAAACAACCATGAATACAATGTTTCTTTTTCCCCCTTGTAATCAATAAAGTATTTTTGAATTCTTAATAGAACTGAATTGAATTTTGTGCCTGGTGTCAATACAGAAAATAACATTTTTTTATTTTAGTATAAGCATGGTTAGAATCAGCTTCACTAGCCAACAAGGAATTTGACTTTGGTTTCACTTTACGTGAAAGCACAAAAATAACTGGCTTTTTAAAAAGAAATATGTATTTGTAAAATCTTATTGCAAAAATATATATTTTTTTCTTAATAAAGGAGAGCAGTTTCCTAACTTTTTGGGTAACTTCTTTGTTTATTTGGTGTAGAAAATGTTTGAGTTTATTCCCAGCAACCAAAATGGAAACTTTCTTCTTCTTCTTCTTCTTCAAAAAAAAAAAGTAATAGAATTTTTAATATGCTCTAATCATTTTTATTTATTTTATTGTAAGATGTTGCTAGATGTTTCTAGCTCTACTTCCTATGAAATTAAAACAAAAAAGAAAGATACTTTGTGCCTAATACGTTAAACAAGAATCAAATTCTCATGCAGAGAAAATTCCAATATTGCCTACTAGAGGGCCACATTTTCTGTTGTGCTTCAGGGCATGTAGACTGATACTGAACACTTTCATGTAAGGCAGAGAAAAAAAAGCTTAAAGATTCTTACTGATCTCAATGCCAGAAGATAATTTTACTGTTTTTGTTTGTTTTTTTTACGGTAAAGCAACATTACAGATTGATAAAAGTGAAACCTCCCCAGTTTTTGTGGAATGTGTTGCAGCTCTGCAGTTCAGGAATACAAGTTAAATGTTCTGTTTGTCTTTAGCTGTTATGTTTTCCTGTCAACATTTCTCAGATTAGATTAACGCCTCAGAAATCAGCCGCTAGCAGGGTTTTGAGTGTGTGCGTGTGTGTGCGTGTGTGTGTGGGTGTGTGTGTGTGGATATTTGTTTGCCTGCATGTCTAATTGAGTGAATTTGTGTCTGAATGTCTTCATTGAACACTCTGCATGCTGGAAAACGTTCGGTGGTGGCTCCGTAACCTGCCTAACTTCCCTCCTCCATCCTTTTCCTCAATTTAACACCCTGCATCCCCGCGTCTTCTGATCGGCACGGGCTGATATTAGAAAAAAAAGAAAAATCACCTCAACCATTGCTTGATTCAGTTTGTTTTGGCTTTTTGTCTCTTTAAATCACCTGGGTTGCCTCCGAGACAAAAACAACCTCCGTGAAAGTAGAAGGGGATCAAATGTAATAAAATGTTGAAAAGAAAAAAGTCTTAGTTTTTTTCCACCCCTCCCCATTCTTCAGATTTGGAGAGTTGTTTGTTGTTTTGTGGGCTTCACACGTAATTTCTTCACTGTGGAACGGCAGCTCTGAGATTTCATTCGTCTGAACTCATTTAAGAAATCATCCGGACCATTCGGGTTTTCGTCGAATTGAAAGAGGCGCGTTGAATTTGGAATGGAAATCTCCGAGCTGTCGATCCAAGGTGTGGGGGGGGAGAGTCTGTGGGCTGCGACTGACTGCTGGAATCACTGCTCCCTGCTCCTGCATCCAATCACTTACTCATCTCGATCACATGTGTTTGTTTGGTGGTACATTCCCCCTCCACTCCCTATTCACCCTTTCACCACACCTGCTCATCCACCCATCCAGCTCGGCCACATACACACGCACACTTTACTAACATTCATCTTCCTCACACGATGCATGTATGGTATGTTCAAGCAAATCCTCACACACTGAATACGATTCGATGGCATTAAGCGAGACAGGGAACATCTGGGTGTGACATTTGGAAAGGAAGAATTGTGTTTTTGTGTTTAAAAAAAAAAAGATATAAGTTGCATAATTAAGAGATAAGAAAAAAAAGTCTAAAAACACAACTCTTAATCTTTTGCTCTCATTCTGTTCTTTTCTTTTCTATCCCGTTGTTTTTTTCTCTATTACAAATTTATGTTAATTTTATTGTGTTACAGGTAGAAATACACGGAAAAACCTGAACAATTTTTTAAACAGATTTGCTTCAACTTTTCCTTTTAGGCAATTTTAATAATTCATTCTTCAAAGCTGCAGTATGTCATTTTATAAACTAAGTTTTTTTTGTATTTTTTTTACATATGTGTTAAAACTGTCACCATGTCATGGCAGTTTAACAACACAAATAATCTGCGAAAAAATCAGTTTGCTTTGCCTTCTCTCTGTTGTCCTACTGCCATCTGCAGAGATACTCTGCACCTGGTCAGAAACAACCAATCAGAGCCAAGAGGAGGGTCTTGATGCTGTAAATCATGCTCATGTACACACTGCTCAATGTGGTGCTGGTGGAGGAACAACATACTATTACAGGAAAACTGTTTACCTTACATCATTGGTGACTATGCTAACTAGCATGGGCATTCAGGACAGGTTCCGGTGTGGGGTGCTAGCTGTAACGTAGCCGAGAGCATGGGTTATGGTGTGAGCGTACGCAAGCATGATTGACAACGCTAAGATCCTACTCCTTGTTCTGATTGGTTGTTTCTGACCGGGAGCGGATGGCAGTAGAACCACAGGGAGGAGGCGAGGGGAGTTTGTTTTCTTTTGACAAATATAAAGGATATAGAGATAGTTTTAACAAATATATAAAAGAAAAACAGTTACATGCTGCAGCTTTAAGCGTAGTCCACAAACTTCATTCATTTTTATCATTGTGGCAAAACTTTCCTTCAGCAGAAAAAAACTTCCAGCAGAAAGTGGCTCATCTTCCACGAGTTGAAAATACAGAGTATACACACAACTGGACTTTGTGTGAAAGGACACACAACTATTTCTATCTTTAGCTCAGCTGAAAGTCCATATTCCACCCAGAGTTGTACAGTTTCACCACAGTCCCTTAGGGGGCGATAATACACTAGTTTAAACACTAGCTACTCTGAAGAGGAGAAGAAGAAAATAACTTAGAGAATGAAGTATTTCTTACCAGACTGTAGTTTTGATATCTTTGTCCACAATGGAAGAACACTAAATCTATCAACTGTGTTAATTTACAGCAAACTTCGTTGTTGTTTTTCTTTTTCTTCTCCTCAGCCCTTTGTTTTGTTTGACGTGTGCTTGGTGCTGCCCCCTTGTGGTTCCAAAAATCTAGCAGGCCGCCTAGTGGTCGAACACAGACCAAAGAATTAATGTTTCACAGGTTTTGCAGTCAAATTGACAGCACTGTGGACTATTAGGTGTTAATTTAGGCCCAAGTTGAAGTGTAAGCCTGTCCTGTCACGGAATTAATCAAATTATGGTGAAAGTTGACGGTGAAGAGTAGCATACAGCTCAAATCCAAATCCATGTTAGTGCAGCGTTTCAGTCTCAAATCTTTTGAGTTTGCGCTTGAAACAAAATGATAAATAAATAAAACAAGATAAACAATATTTTTGTTGTCTGCAAAGTGTAAACTTAATAGTGAAATTAAATAACATTTTAAGTAATTTTTGAGCCACAGTAGTAATAATAATAATAATAAATACTCATCATTTCTCTTGTTGTCTTTCCCTTTTTTCCAACTTCTGCCCCTCTCTCCTCCTCCTTATTTTTATTCTCCTCATTTTCTACTCTATTCCTTCTTCCCTCCACAAACCAATCGCTCCATCTGATTGGCTAACGGTGTGTTGTGTGTATTTCGGACTCCAGGGCGATGTGGGTCTTCCCGGACCCAGCGGTTCTCCCGGTGACCAGTCTCTTAGCGGCGAAAAAATTGTCACTGCCTACAAAGGAGACAAGGTAACACAGCGAGGGAAGGGCAGACGCTGCAGCACTGTCACCACACACACTCACACACACTCTCACACACACACACACACACACACACACAGTAAAACTTACAGATATGATGGGATCTTGTGCCAAAAGGAGGGAATAAATAAAATGTACTAGGAAGGGGTTGAGAAAAAAAAGGGAGCAGTGATTGCAGCAAACTTTCCAGCCATGGAGGGGAGGATGAGAGAAACAGAAGAAGGAGGAGGAGGAGGAGGGTTTGGGGAGAGATGTGTACAGGAAACGGTCCATCTGAGAAGCACCTATTAAGCTTCTGTCTCACCAGTGGAGTTTGACTCATATTTTTACAAATTGGAGTCAAAAAAATAATTTCCAGTTTCAAACGATGCACTGTTGTAAGAATCAGAAACGTCTTATGAACATAAAAATCTGAGCGGTAAGTTTAGATAATTGTTTTGGTCAAACAAAACTAGATCCCGTTTGCTGTCTTAATTGCAGCTGTAGATTTATAAAAAATATAATGAATGAGAATTTAGTGAGTTTTTAATGGATGCAACCAACAATCTCTTACCACGTTGCTCAACCCACATGTTCATTTTCCTCACAAATGTGGCAATCAGCACGCTTTCCAACAGAATAAGATTTGTTGCTGATAGTTGTCGACCAATCAGAAATGTTGCTACTGTTTGTCAGTTTAAATGAACTCATTGTTGGGATAAACAGCGATTATCCAGGAGAATCAAAATATACTAATTCCTTGAAATTAGTATGAGGCACATAAAATTATGGAATTGAGAAGTTTGAAAAAAGGTTAGCATAAAACAAACAAAAAATGCAGTTGAAATAGAAATAGATTTAATTAGGGACACCTGCAAACTCTTTGCTCATGTAAAATACTGGAATTTTAGCATAATTTAATTTACAGACAGAATAAACTAAGCATTTTTTTCAAGGCTGCACCTTGACTGCACCAGTCTACTTTTTTCACTTCCGATACCAATACCGATATCTGAGGTTTGAATTGATTGATTGAATTGAATTGATTTAAAACATTTCTTTTTCATAAATACATAAATGTACCGAGTTTGATAACCCTGCACTAGTACAGAACACTTAAATATACCAATAACTTGACAGGTTTGGTCAGACATGTAAAAACAACTTAAATTTGTTCAGTCAGGGAAAGTAGGAGTATAATAGTCAAAGTAAAATAAATAACAAGGAAACTGAGACTGTCAAAAACAAAAGGAAGTACAAATAGGAATTCTAAATATTGTCACCTTTCTAAAGCAATTGCATAAGTAATTTTTTGCCAAAAGGAATTTCAACCAAAACATCACTATATTTTTATTGCCAAAAGATAATTTAGACAAAAAAAATAAATCACTTTTGGCAAAACAATTATTTAGGCTCTTATTTTAGGAAGGTGATGATACGCTACGTCACTCAGAGTACAAAGCAAAGTCTTAGACTGAATAGATCTGCCCTTATAGATCTGGCACATTGTCACCAATGCCCAATCTAAAAATTTTCTCTATCGGGATCGATACAGATATTTATATTGGATCGGTGCATCTGTAATTTGGAGCTCTAAGATTAATCACCTCAGAGACATTTTGACCAGAATTTCAGTCTGATAGTTGTAACTATCTCAAATAATGTAGGCAAATTTACGTCAGAGACCAGCCTCTCACCGCCACCCCAGACTCTCCTCTCTCCGTCCTCTTCTGTGGCTCCCCATTGAGTCCGTCCTCTGTCAAACACGCCGAAGCTACAGAAGCGCTTCCCGACGCCCCGCCTCTCTTTGACTCACCGCCGCCGCCGAACAGTCAGAACTGCGGCGTGTAAACAGCCGTCTCTCTTCCATGATCACGACATGCAGGGCGACGTGGGCTTGCCCGGCGAGCCTGGCCAGCCGTTGATCAATGTCATTGTGGAGTTTGTGGGTTTTCCCAAAGGAGACAAAGGACTGCAGGTTTGTTGGAAAACGCAACTTCGACTTCATTCCACGACTTTCTGATGTTAGACTCTGTGTGGAAGCAGGAAGTGGTGTCGATCAGCTGAGAGCCGACAGCCAGAGAGTGTTTTCTGAGAGGCTAATTCAACTTTGTACAAAGTAATAATGAATGGAGGATTTTTATTCTTTACATTTTTGGACTTCCATGGCTTCACTACAGATTGAGTCTACATGGTGTAATGGCTGCTCTGTGTTTAAAGTTTGCCTGTGAGAAAGAAACTCGAATATGGGGATTCAGAAATCTGTTTTACTTATTTACAGGTGAACATTGATAAACCATGTGGCGCCTTCCACATTTAATGGGAAAAATGTGTAAAAAAGCCTTTAAAAATCTGAATTTTCATGCATAATATGAGAATCAACATGTATCTCCATCTGTGTTCTCCTTTTTTTCCCATTTTGAAAGGTGGTAGATAAAAAATTGAACAGGTCGGGCATCAGAAAAAACAAAATCATGGGTTACTAATTTAAAATACCTCATCCAAGCGGAATGTCTAATTAGTACTCAGTATCTAGCATACAGTTAGCTACTTTGTACCTTTATAGCTTTGGTTTTTTCGTAGACAACTTCTTTTGCCAGCCAGGGTTTGTTTTGGACCGGCATTAACAACCAACAAATTCAACAAATATTCTACAGTCTAATGTGAGGGCAGTGTTGTTATTTCCGGTCTCCTATTTGACAGTCAGAGGACATATGCTTGTATTTTATAAGAGTCATCATGCCCCAAACTGGGATCAGAACCAAATTTAATGCAAAGTTTTCACACCTTACCACACAGCTAATGGAATTATGTAAGATTTGAGTAACTTTTATGAGAATTTATCTCCAGTATTTCAGAAAATTATTCTTAACCATAAAAATGAACTAATTTGGAATGCTAACATCTGAATGACACTGCTAGCTAATGCTTCGAAATGAAAGAAGGGAGGGACGGAAAGAGCAAATTGCCCACAGGCAACTGAAATTGATACAAAATGAATTACATGTTTAGCTTTAGTATCAAGACCTACTCTCTCTGATACTCTAACTACCTGATATCTGTTAACTTGTGCCAAAATAATGTAAGTCACAAAGGCAGCAGCTGCTTGGATGTGTTTGGTGTTAGCTTAGCTAGCCAACGTACAGAATCTCAAAGTGTAACATCTTTGAAGCAATAAATCACCCAATGGAGCTAATTGTGTTAGTGTGTTCTGTGGAGTATCAAAGGTAAGTTAAATGAGAAAAATGTAAAATCATCAACTTTCCACTGATATTTTTTTAATATATCCTGAGAGAATAATTTTCATTGCTTCTGAAACAAAGTTGTTGTTTTTTTTTCTATCCCACCATCTTTTCCGTGTCTCTTCTCAGGGTGATCCTGGCCCAAAGGGATTAAAAGGATACCCTGGTTTACCTGGACCACCTGTGAGTATCACCACAGAACTTCTGTACATTTACTCGTAAAAGATTTTTGTAACACCATACCTAAGCCGAACCTTTGGTGACCACTATGTGATAAATCATTGGCCTTAAATTACATTTAGATTTCTTTGTATTACTTAAATCCAGGGACCTTTTGGTTATAGAGGTGAATACGGGGAACAGGGCATTCTCGGATACCCAGGACCAAGAGTAAGGCTCCTGAACACTACTTTCTGTTTTCCAGAAGAAAAAAAAAAGTTGTAGAATTGTATCTGAACTTTTATTCTGTGTCTGACCTTTGACCCTGTTTCAATCAGGGTCCTGCGGGTTTTGTCGGACCACCTGGCCCTTCTGGACTGAAGGTAAGCTTATCTGTTGAACCAAGTGAATTTTTACTTCCACATATACCTTGCATATTCTTCGTTGTTGATGAGAAATTATGACGAATATCAAAAGAAAATACTCAATATATAATCATAGAGAGTAACTTACAGAAAAAGTTAAAAGGAAAAAAAACATAAAAATAAGTGATTTCAACACTGTACCTCATGAATCTCTGTTGATTAGACAAAGATAGCGTCTGGGTCATGTTTGTTTACATGTTGCGATGCTTCACTGTGCAGCTCATGTTTTTTTTCTTAAGTCAAACCAAAAGCTTTTTCTTTACTTCAAGGGATTACCGGGGGAACCAGGTTTCCTGGGACAACCAGGATTCAAAGGACCCAAGGTATCTGAATATTTTTAACATCCTTTGTTCACTGTTGGATAAAAACAAACAAATGAAAACATTTTTTAGTTTTGTCTCTCAATTGAACCACAACCACTGTTAGCTTCCCAATAACTTCTAGCTAGTTTAACTTGCTACAAAATGTTTTGTTTTTTAAGTTGTGGCAAAACAGCTCATAATTTACATGTTTTTCTTAATGTTTTTAGCTGACAGCTGTAATAGTTTGACTACTAATGAAGGTTTTAATTAAGCGAGGAGCTACCACTCCTATGTTAGCTAGGAGCTAGGAGTGGTAGCTAAGCTTAACCTAGCTAGGAATGGTAGCGCCAGTTTTTTCTCTTTGCTCTTTGCCCTTTATTGGAAACTTCAAAAACTAACTAAAGATACTAGTTTCCTGCAGTCGTAAAAAGCTTGCCTCCTCTCTATGTGGTAAAAAAATAATCCTTTAGCTAGCTTAGCATGCGTTTTAGGCTATCAGAGAGAAGAGTAGATCTTGTGTTCTCCTTTCTCTGCTCTGTTCTGACCGTGAACATCCCATAGGGAGACCAAGGTGACATCGGACTCCCAGGACCTCCAAGTTACTTCAGTGATGGATCTTTTGTTCAAGGTATCATCACTATTGTGGATTTGAAACCTGGACTTGTAATTGTACAAATCCGTCAGGTGGCCATGTTGTTCGTCTTTCGCTGCAGGACCCCCAGGCGACCCGGGGTTTCCCGGCCTTCCGGGTAGCACCGGTGATCAGGGACCTCCAGGATCCACCGGGCCTCCGGGACCGCCAGGCGCTTTCCGCTTTGGTAATAATGACAAACTTTTGGAGGTTTTGTAGGTATGGTGAAGGAACTTTTTTTTAGGAAATCTAGTCACACTCCAGATTGATAGACAGAATAATTTATTTATGCTAAAACCACAAACCTTCTTTCCTTACCTCTGTCATTTCTTATCTCCTTTCTTTCATTCTCTTGCTACCTTTAAATCCTACCCCCCTCTGTTCTGTCCTTCTTTTTTCCTAGTCTGCTGCTTCCTCTCTAGTCTTGTTCCTCGTCCTTCCTTCCAACTTCATTTTGTCCTCACTTTTGCTACCTCTTCTGGCCTTCCTGCTTTCCAGTTTCTTGCTTTACCTATTTAAAACCTTACTGTACAAATATTTGCCACAGATTAATGGCAAACTCTACTGTTTTACATTTTAAGGTAAACGCAAAAGCCTGGAGACTCTGGATAGTTGAGTCTGGAAATCACGAGACCCTTCGTGTGAAAATAGAAACTTTACTTCATCTGAGCAATTATGCTCTACTTTGTGTTGGTCAAGACTCTGAAGATGAAGTGTGGCTTCCTTGTGCACAACAAATATGTCGTGTGCGCAGGTGGGCCAGGAGCTCCGGGTTTTCCTGGTGGCGCCGGGCCAAAAGGAGACAAGGGTAACCCGGGCTTACCAGCTTACGGCCCTGAGGGTTTCCAAGGTCCCCCTGGACCTGATGGTCCTCCTGGTCCCCCTGGTCCTCCAGGTCCTCAAGACAGCTCAGGTATCCCTCCACCGAACCAAATGTTAAATCTCTGGGGGGTTTTTTTCCTTCCCTTTCCAGATTGTGAAGAGGACTGTTCCTGCTGGTAACAGCTCAAGTTGTTTTCATTGTATGATTGATTTGTCTTTGTACGCATGATGCTGCACCACAGTTGAAATCGGCGTGAAACAAGTTTTCTTTTTTTGCTGACTAAACGCCGCCTCGTTGGTAAGAATACAAGGTACAACAGAGAACAACTTCCAAACCATAACAGCTGTCTGAATTTTACTGTTGTCTAAGGCCGGCCCAGGGACCCCTGTGATATCTATCCTCCTGACAGGCCCACAGGTTAGTTCCTCAGGTACCCTAATGCAGCGCCATGGCAACATTCTGCCATTCAAATAATAACAATTATAATGATAAAAATAATAAAAAAGACAAAACATTCAAATCATCTTTCATCTTTCAATACTTCCCTACCCAAAATGCTGATTTCTTTTTACTTATTTTGCGCTGTACTCTTTGCAGGGAATAGCATTAAGTGGCGAGTGTAGGCTGTTGCGAGCTTCAGACTTGGATAGGAGTGTCTCTCTACTCCAAGCTGCTTTTCTCGTCTTTGGCCACAAGGTGTAACCCGCTGTAAACATCATTCACTGGTTTTACACGAAGGTTCGGGGCGCGAGAGCTGCTTTGGAAACGAGACGTAAATAAAATCAAGTGAAAACACCTGGCTGCAACTTTACCAATTTATGCATTTATTTTTTTATTACAATGAACGTACGTCAAAATAAAAAAATGTGCACACTTGTTCAGTGTGTATTTCTATTGTTTAATTATGTCCCATATGGGTGTGCATTGTGCAGTTCTCAGCTATTAAAATCAATGTAAAACCACTGAATATGTACTTGCCAAATGCGTTGGTGTTTTACTGCGCCCTCCACATTTATGGCCACCCAGGTAAAGACGTGTAAAATACATGAATAAATAAAAAAAAAAAAATTGTGATTTATACATAAATTAGAGCATTCATTTGTGATTTCAGTGAAGGAGGCCATGTCATTTACACACATGTCGATAGGACATTCGACCATTCGAGTGTCGATGTAACCATGACAACCAGTGGTGGAAAAGCATCCAATTTGATGAGGCTGGTGGTAAACAAAAAGCTCTTCACCATGACAATAGAAATCCCACTTTTTTTGCACATCATTGCCATGGCTGATAAATATCATGGAGGGCGCTGTAACTTTTAATATCATGTCAAAAAGTAAAACCAAATTTCAATGCTTTTAAACAGAAGCCTCTCATCTTGCACCAGCAGCTCGAACCTGATGGAAAACCAGAGCCAACTAACCCTGATTTTGCACTGTGAAACTTTGCTGCCCTTCCACTGTCTTGGTTTATTTCTAGATTTGATTTCCTGTTTCTTGGGGGGGAGAAAATGTCTCCCTCTTCCCCTCCCAAGAACTCTAATTAATTGTCGTCCATTGTCATGTTGTTATCCCTAACATAAATCAGTGTAGTTGAGCTTAAGTTTCTTTTTTTTGTTGTTGTCTGAGTTAGCTTGTGTGTGTTTGCAGGTGCCCCCAGTAAAGGCCCCCCTGGAAACCCTGGGCCGCCTGGCCAGACGGGATTTCCAGGAAACTCGGGACTTAAAGGCTTTAGAGGTGTGCATTTAAACGTGTTGACTGAAAATAAGCTTTCCTCAAACTCAAACTTATTCATTTGTTTTCTGTAAAATAATATGTTCCCAAACAAATGTATGTCCATAAGTATGCTGTGGTTAAGACACAGCATCATATAGTTAGCACACAGCGCTAACATAAGCAGAAGGCTCCATGCTAACTGCTATCAAAACAATGGCGAGGACATCAACACAACACAATGAATTCATGTTTAATATAAAATTTGTTGTCATTTTAGCATTAGCTACAGCTTACCGGTTTGCTGTACTCGTTTCCATAGCGATAGACGGGACAGACCGCTCAGCCAGAAATCAAATCCTCCTTGATGCTGGTGAAGTTACTGAAGCCGTCGAAGTGTTTTGTGGCTCAATACAACAACCGAGCATCTTGGCTTATCCGCTTGTAGCTTCAGCTTTATTAAACCTGGACTACAAAATTGGAGTGAGAAATGAAAAAATTGCGAAGTTGGTTAGCTGGAAGTCCTTGACCTTGTTTACAAACACTGTGACGTAATGATTTATATAGTTACGTACTTTATATGTGTAATAATCTTTATTTTTCTCCTCACATGGTGCTACTTTTTATTTCTCAATCCCTGCATCCTTCAGGTGACCCCGGTGACTGTAACTGTGGAGGAGGAGGAGGAGGAGGTGTCGGCCTGCCCGGGTTACCTGGACCTCAAGGACCCAGAGGCAACTTTGGCTTCCCAGGGCGTAAAGGTGAGCCCGGTAACCCGGGTTCTCCTGGTTTCAACGGCAGTCCGGGGGCGCCTGTGAGTAACATTTCATTATTATTATTATTATTTATTTTATTTTTTTTTATGTAATTGATATCCTCCTATCATTTTCCTGTAAACAAGCGCAAGTTTGTGAGGTTTCAACTTTGGTAACTTTGTTTTCTGCAGGGTCGTGAGGGTGAGAGGGGATTCATTGGGCGTAAAGGACAGAAGGGGGAATCGTCCTTCTCCGGTTTCGGGGTGAAGGGAGATCGAGGGACACCTGGACTCAGAGGACCTACGGGTGAAACAGGAAACCCTGGCAGAGACGGTTTGCCTGGCTTCGCTGGCCCCCCAGGACCCCCGGTAAGAACTTGTGGTCTTTGTAACAAATAAAATCCAATTTGCTTTTTACTCATTTTCCATTAACTTCCTTGATGTTTTTTATTTTTATTTTTTGCTCTTTTTATTATTATTATTATTGTTATTATTATTATTATTATTATTTCTGGATTGTTCTCAAGGGTGATGGTGGTGTTGGCACAATCGGTGAGAAGGGTTTCCCAGGATTTCCTGGAGGCAAAGGTCGACCTGGTGCCCCTGGCGATCCTGGATTCGGCTACCCCGGCCTACCGGGCCGTCGAGGTGAAAAAGGAGAGCCTGGGATCCCTGGGTTTCCTGGACAGCCAGGTCCACCAGGCCCACAAGGTAAGTGATGACAAGTGAGTGGGAGCCAATATAATTCCCCACAGGTTAGATCACACATCCGCAGTCTAACGTAACAAACTAAATCACATGAAGACATTTTAAGCGGACACAGAGCACCTGGTCTTCCTTGTTGAAGGTTTAAAACTCACCGACACAGACGTTGAGGCTCGTGTTTTAGGCTTTCTCTGTCAGGCAGATCCCTACCATTCATGCCTCAGACTGCTGTTCACTACTGTAATAATGCGCTTTTACTCATCTGCAGACAATAATCGATAATCCACAAGCTTCTCTAGTTGAGTGAATGATGCGTAATGATGATACTGTAATTACTGACATGCAAAACAACTGCTGTGCTTCTTTAGTCTCAGAGGAGGTGAGAAAAAAAAAAAGAAAAAAAAAAGAATCCAATAAGTCTGTTTTCATGTCTCATAGACCGTTAGGCTCGGTTCTATTGGGGACCAAAATTGTAATTTTTGTTACATTTTCATCTGGTTTGGTTCGGTTTCACGCTGCACTTGGTCAAACGATCCAAACTGATGGAAAAACTACTGAAGGAAGTGACACAAAAACCTCAGAAGAAGACATTAGTGCAGCTTCCTTCTACAAAAATGGAGTAGCGTCAGATTTTAGCGGTTGTAAGATTTCTATCTTTTGTCTTTGGTAAAAGACCATGAGTCATTTCTCCCGCTAGCTCTAGACTCACGCATTTGTTTTGGTTCTGTTGACCCAGAATGCCTTGCGCTATAGTCCACTTCCTGCTTTTGGAGCGGTCTCGGGTCCGCTTGTGACCACATATACATTTGAACCACAACAAAGTTAATTTTAACTGAAGCGATAACTAGGTTTTTAGGCGGACTAGACTTCGCTTCTTTGATTCACGTTAGACTTCGATTGCGCATTCACACCTCCGCAAACGAACCGGAGTTTCTAGACAAACGAACTAGAGTTCGATTAAAGTGGACCAAACAGGTCTGGTAAGAATGCTCTCTTAGTCATAATTTTTCATAATAAAATCTAATCAGGTTTTCAATTATATATTGAATCAGTTATTGAACTGCCCGTCAGTAAAATTTAACAAGCTAGCATAGTAAATGCGGAATGGGCAGGTTTGTGTCAAGAAAAAAGACCGATGCTCAGTTCTTCCTCTCTGGGACTAAACAACACAAGACATCAGCAACCTGCTGGGCTTTATTTGCAGAATGAATGAGTGCTCTCACCGCAGGACGCTGATGCTAAACATAGATTGATTTTGCTTGAATTATCACTCTCAGGAACCGAGGGAGAATGAGGGAACCAGAGGGCAGACACGGCGATGCCTCACTGCCTCCTTCTCTCTCCTCTGCTGACGATGATAATAGTCTGTTTTTAACTGAACCAAGCATCTCAGTATGCTTCCGCCTTAACTGGATGAGCCTTGAAATAATTGATTTGATCTGATTGCCTATAACTGTTTGATGAAAAGAAAAAACACAATTTAATTGCTTTACTGCAGATGCAGATGACCTCGTCTGGCTTTGTATGCTGCCATCCTTTGTGGCCCTCTTTCTCTAAAAACGCACATCCGTCCCCGTTTCTCTCTATCCCCCGTCCCTCCATCTTTCTCACATTCCTTGTGCATGTGTATCTGTCCAGGTGACAACAGCTGTGGAGGGGTTATTGACGCCGGAGAGGGAACGGGTGGGTAACTAACTTCCTCCACCACCAGTCAGAGTAACAATGGGGACAGATTATGTAGCGTTAGCGGTGGAACTGGTGGATTAAAAAAGCCAAAATTATTATTTTTTTTTAACTTGGAGAAACCGGGGAGTCGGAGGGGCTACTCATGTTCACATAGTAGCTAGAGTTCATCTGATCAATGGACAACATTATATGGACATATATGAAACATTTAGCTAACCACATGTCAACACAAACCATTTAACAATATATATTTGCAATTTAAGAAACTCATAATGGCTGTGGCTTCCTGGGTGTGTGACTGAGGAGGCATGTAAGCTTGGAATTGAAATAGACGACTTCTTGTATAAATTTAAACTGAATCAAAATGTCAACATTTATGTCTGTGAATAAGCAGTCATGGTAAAAAGAAACTACAATAATTACTATATAACTATGTATGTAGTAATTGTTTATTAGTCTGATTAATAGCCTGTTGAAGAGTTGTTGTTGTTTATTTTTACCATGAATATATATCTTCCTGTGACCATAAAACTTGACCCACTTGATAAAAGCCTTGTCAGTATAATACAAATGACAAATATGCAAATGTAGCTAAATATTCCTATCTAACTCAACTTTTTGGTCGCTGAATAGAACCCAAATGCAGGCAAAGTGATATTAAGTTGGATGTTTGATGCTAAAAAATATCATACTTTAAGAAACTGAAAATTAAATAGACACTGAGAAACTTAAGGTGTCAATGAACTGCAACTAAACACAAAGAAACACAAAACTGAGGAAAGACTAAACTCAGTTTGAAGGAATTATAACAAACCTCACTTAATCTCTCCAGTAAGTCAAAAATAACATGTATTTAACAAAATTTTAACTTTGTGTATTATTCCAAGCTAGCTTGTTTGCTGCCAGGCAAAGAAATGCTTGCTAACTCACTAGCTTGCTAGCTTACAAGCCTGCTAGCTTGTACAAAGTAACTGTTTTACTTATAAATAACAGAGGAAGGTGAAGCTCCTCACTGTCTAATAACCAGTCTACGGATTGGTTATTGATATCCATTACTCCAACAGCGATGTACTATGTTATTATAATGTGTCTGTAGCCCTCATAGTTTCATTAAAGGAACTTTCATTTAGCCAACAACCGCTAATTTCTTGAAGAGCCATTTCAGAAAATGCTCTAAACTTTTCTCAGACCTAGCAGGTGATCACTGGACAATGTAGTCTTCTGCCAAACAAAACCAGCCACTTACTCATAAGTCATTGTCATGTGACGCTGCAAGGAAAGGACTCGGATCTCTACGACGAAGAGTCTCGTTTGGGCGTAATTTGGGGTAAAGTGGAGCAGGTGGTCGGAGTCACTGGACAATCACATTCATCCGTTCTTTTTTTTTTTTTTTTTTCTCCAATCAAAGCTGCTGAAATCTGCCGCCTATTTTAACGCCTACTTTAACTACTTCTTTCATCGGACGAGGAGAAAACCGCTCAGACGCTCACCCAGCCCGGACGTAAACCGTTTCACCTACCAGCTCCTCGTTTTCAACCCGCAGCTTTAACTCAAACAGTTTGCTACTAACAACGTTTACACTCGCTGCCCTCACGGCTAAAAGCTGAAATTAACCCTATCAAGTACAGCATGAATGGAAGCGACTGACAACCAGCACTGCAAACAGAGGAGCTAGTCATCTGGACTCGGACTGAGTCATTGTTGACATGTGAGGGGATTCTAGTTACCAGTCACTTTAGTTTTGCGCTCTTATTTTGGTAGGTTTCAGTCATATGATTCTTTTGTAAAGGACCAGGTATGATTTTCTTGAAGATAAGTCATATTATGTGTATTTATTTACAAAATTAAAGGGAACTCAAACTGATAAATCCCATTCTGTTTGCTCTAAATGAGTAATATGGTACTTAAAGTGTGAGTACTAACCTGTATGTGACCACTACCAGGCGATAAGCTACCTTGCACCATATATGGTGAACCTGGAGAGCAAGGTGAACGTGGCAGGCCTGGACGACCAGGTAACGCTCAGTCTTATCACTTCTACATTAATACGATAACTGTTTAAGTTGGTGTCTTTGGAGAGGATTGCATGTCTGTTTGAGAAACGACTTTGTTTGAGTCCAGCTCAACCCGGTTTCTGTCTCAGGCCCCCAAGGCCAGCCAGGCTTCCCAGGATCCCCTGGAGGTCGAGGGTTTGATGGCGCCAAGGGACAGAAGGGAGATCCTGGTTTTGGAGGCCTACCAGGAACACAAGGTAAACTGGTGCTGCTTAGGGTTCCACCATGAGCTGCGAAATGGTCAGAAAGATTGAAATATATCCTAGAGGTCCACTGCAAATTTGGATTCAACAGCTGTTTAGTGAGTAAAAAGTGAAAATTGACTAAATACATCAACCAATCAGTGATCAAAACCTCCAAGGTTCAGGTTGCTAGAACTTGTCAGATAAACGAAACTTTTGTACTTGGACACGAATAGATACAGTTGAAACCAGAAGCTTACTTACACAAAATGAAAAGACTGAATGTAAATCAGACCAAACTTTTCCTGTCAGCTAGAAACGCCCAAAATGATTTGTATTTGCTAAATGTCAGAAAACTTAAAGAGAAAATGCTTTGGACGTTTTCTTTGTGGAGCCTTGATCCAACTATGATGAGAAGTTTCTGGAAGGAAACCCAAAAGGTTTGACCCGAGAAATGCAGCTTAAAAGACACTTATTTTTACTACTGATGAATGTATGTAAACTTCTGGATTTGAAGAAAGTTTGTTGTTCTTCACCAAGTATTCTGGTTTTTAGCAAATAGAAATAATGTTGGTCTTTATAATCAACCAAAAACTTTGGCTTGAGGAGTGAAGCTTTAAAATACTATAAATGAAAATATTTCTATGAATAAACATGATTCATTAGTGGGATAATCTGCCTTCTGGGAGTTTTTTCAAGGGTCAAATAGCAGCACTGAGTTAACAAATACTTAATTACACATAAGTAACAACATGGAAAATAATTACAAATTATAAGATTTCTGGGATGTGTTAATATTTACCCTACCGCTCCGCCCTTCCTGCAGGTTTTCCTGGACCCAGAGGAGATCCCGGAGTTCCAGGTATTCCGGGAGTTGGCTACGATGGGCCCAAAGGGAAAGACGGCCTTCCAGGACCTCCTGGACCCAAAGGCCAGCCTGGAGAAGTCCTGGGGGTAAGACCTGGAGCTCCAGGAGTGGCTGGCACACCTGGTGCACCCGGAGACAAGGGCCCGCCAGGCAGTCCAGGAACACCCGGATCACCCGGTGGGTCTCAGAGGGAGCCGCTGGAACGCTGAACTCACATATTTATTGATATTCATGTTATTAATGGAGTTGCAGCAGTTAATGTCAGTAGCAGGTTAAAGAAATTTCTCTGTATTTTTCAATCTTAAGGCTTCGATGGACGGCCTGGTGTTTCCGGTCTGAAGGGAGAGTGTGGAGTGGACGGCCGGCCGGGCATTCCGGGTCTTCCCGGACTTCCAGGCGGCGCGGCCAATCCCATCCCCGGTCCACCCGGATCTCCCGGCAGCAAAGGACTCATCGGACCGCCAGGTGAGGAACAATGTTACCTTCACCTACACAAAATCTCCAAATCACTGTCGAGGACTCTGATAGTTTTTTTTTTCTTTTAGTGAAGTTTTTCTCCAGGTTGACTTTTCAGGTGGAATTGAACTAAAAAAAAATCTGATTTGGTCTCAGCTAACGTTTTCACCTCTCATCCCTCCAGTCTCCCCAGTGTCCGTCCATCCTTCTCGTTTCTCATCGTATTCCCTTTGCATCCTGCATCAGACGGCATGTCATTGTCTTGTGGATTGAAGTTCTCCGTTTTACCCAACAAATCTCTTGTTTTTGTATCTCTCCTTGTTCCATTTTTTTTTACCTCTTCTACCATCCTTTCCTTTTCTACATGCACCACCACCATCACCTCCATGCATCCTCTCCATCTCTCCACCTTTTACTTCTTGGTGCTGGGTCATTCGATGTAGGCTGCCCAGGTGAGACACTCTCTCCCCGACCATCCATTGTTCATCTTTATTTTTTTTTAACTGTCCTCTCCATCCTTTGCTTTAATTGTCCGCATGCTTCTGCTGCTCACGCCTCAAACCCTAAAACCGCCTGCAGGCCATTTGCCACCACGCGACAAACAAATGTCCATCTGCACAAACTAGGAAGTCTGTTCTTGGGGGTGTTCGTTTCAGTCGAAAATTACCAAAGAAGATGTTTTACTCGAGCTAATTTTGCAGTTTCTCAAAGGACGAGTAGTCGTCTCACAACCTGAGGAGTTGCGGGTTCGACTCGAGCTTCGTCTGGCTGAATGTCGATGTTTGACTACTGATCTGTGTGTGTGAGTGTGTGAGTGTTTGTTAGCTGCGTCTCCATCACAGATATGCGCAAGACTTTGTCGATATCCCGCTAATGACTAAAAAGCCCAATTTCGCAGTTGTGGTGTTTCCGTTAAATAGGAAACGTAATTAAAGTCGCGCGTGAAGCCATCATCCTCCTAACACTTCCTTTGTGTTTTTCCTTTGTGGTGCGCACATGTGGTGATGTGAAAACAGATGTTATTTTTTTTTCTTTGCAGTTTTGGGAAACAAACCTGAAAAAAGTTTTTTTTGATACTGGAATTCCTTTAAGCAAATTTGTCTTCAAAGTATCAAATTGTGCAGTTATGTGATGAATGGAAACGCAGCTTGTGAGTGCGACTGTGTTAATATGGCTCTAGTGTAAAACGTTTTGTGTTATTTTAATAAGTACACTAGAAAAACACAATGAAAATTCACTCCATTTACTTAGATTATACTAGAAGAGGTTATTTTGAAGTCTTTTTTTTGGGTCAGAAATTCAGGGTGTCTTAATTCTGCTTTTGATATTTCAATGGGTTTTTGACTATTCTAATGTTTAGTTGGCGTTTGATGCAGATTCCTGCAAGTCACAGTTGTGCCCCTTTAAAGCTGCAGTATTTATCTTTTATAGAAATATGTTTTTTTCCATATTTATTAAAACTGTCACCATGTCATGACAGTAAGATAATAGATAATCTGTGAAAAAATCAAGCTAATCCATCTCCTCCCAGTGCTACTGCAAAAATGCATCACTTCTGGTCAAGAACAACCAATCGGAGCCAGGAGGAGGGTCTTAGCGCTGTCAATCAACCTCCTGAATGTTGCCAAATGTGGTAATTGTGAAAAAAACAACTTACCGTTACAGGAAGCTTACCGTTATTTGCTGTTATTGGTGGCTATGCTGAATTAGCATTCGTGGCAGTCTGTGTTGTGGTAAAGCAGCTGCAGGAAAGAGCAAGTGGGAGAGTGACTGATGGGTCCAGGCGCTGTTGTTGTTTCAGCAGCCAATACTGGGAGCTCTGAGAGAAAGAAATTGTTTTTTACAGATTATCTGTCATATACTGTCACAACTTGATGATAATTTTAACAAGTATTTAAAAAAAACAACTAATTTTTTAATAAAACGTACATACTGCAGCTTTAAACGAGTCGCCGAGGAGGAGCTAGCAAAGACGTAGAGCAGGACTGAAGTGTCTGCAGTGTGCAGGGTTTCTGACCTGGACACTGTCGTCTCGAAAGGACAGGAGTTCATCCCACCCCCACTCCACTCAAAGACTCACTCAAGGTTTTGAATGAAGATGGATATTTTATTTGTGAGAGCTTCCGAGACAAAATAGTCCCTCGAAGTATGTGCTTGCTTTTACCGTTCCACTAAGATGTGCACATAAATTCATCATGAGCTTTACTATTGTCATTTTAACGAGTCATTATTGACTGTTCAGCTTCCTGAAAACAAAAAACCAAAAACAACCCAGACATTTATTTTAAACATTCATCGGATAAATGGATATTATACCCAACGAGGAATAATATCCGAACATCAAGAAACGATTTTGATAATCAGATCTTTATTTTCATGATGAGTTTATGTAAAGAGTACGGAACGGTAAGTGATTTTGTTTGTTTGTTTTTGCTGCCAGATCTAACCCACATGTTTCAGTTTTACACCTAATCAGTTCAAAATATTGTTTTTGTTGTTGTTGTTGTTGTTGTTGGGTCACATTCTGTAGGTTTGTTTACCAAGAGACTTTTGCTCAAATGCTATTTAGCTTCATCGCTGCTGCCAAAGCTTTTTTTTTTTCTTTTTTTTGCACTCTTAATTAAAAAGACTTGTTATTTTCAGCACATCTAAGCTCATGGCAATCTTAGCTTAGTCTGACATTTACTAACGTCGCATTGAAGATGTGCTGAAAACGAGCTCTGTTTTTTTTTTTTAAAAAAAACATTAAACTTCAGCTGTTAGAGGGGCAGTTCAGTCACTACTGGAGACCCCAGGTGGCGGAGCCGCGCTACTGCAGGCTGGAACTGCACTCAGAGGCGGTGCAAGTACTTAATCACCACAGATGCACTGATTCCGTTTTTCCGGGATTCATACGATATTTTAGAAATGTCTTAATTGAGATCTTTTGTTGTCACCGTAATGGATGGTTTCAGGAATTGTGTAACTGAGAGGCAGATCTCTTAAGAGTTTTATTTTATAGCAGAGAGACAGAATCAGCTACCAATCCAATACAAAGAACGTAAGTATGCAAACGGCAAACCTTGAGAGAAATGCGCATTCAAACGTTACCTTTTTGTCAAATGCCATCACAAAAATCATCAAGCAAAGACACATCAAATATGTTGATCAACGTTCCACTGAATCAACTCTACACAGGAGGATTTTTAGTCTTGATTTAAAGGAACTCGTCGTTCCGGGTGTTTTGCGGTTTTCTGGAAGTTTGTTCCAGATTTGCGGTGCGTAGAAGCTGAATGCTGCTTCTGCATGTTTGGTTCTGTGTCTGTTAACACAAAGCAGACCAGAACCAAAGTAAAAGACACTAATGTATTCCATTCACAAAAATATGCATGTTTCATTGAATATTTCATCCTAATAAACGACAGAGTGTTCATGCATCAGCTCTGTTTGCTGCAAATTTGTAACATTGCTACATTATGTGGCCACACAAAACTATTCCAAACAGCTGTCAGAATAATGCTTCTCTAAAAGCTAGCAATGCTATATGCTAAAGACATACTGCTGCTAGCAAGAACTATCCCACTTTCTTACATTGTGCTCACAAATCAGCCTAAGATTAAGAGTCTGATTCCAACTTCCTGCTGGGAAATCAGTGCATATGTGGAAATTGCGCACTTGTTCCGATAACTGCTTAACCACTGGAAACCTCTGGATACCTTCTGTATCCAAATGAAGCGCATCATGCTTATGTCTGTGCAACGTAGCGCAGCTGGGGCAAAATATAGACTGTAAAAGCAACAAAAAACAATGTAAGAAATAAATTACATTGTTTCCTGCAGTGTGCCACGCTGTCAGCGAGTGTTGGTATTTAGACGCAAAGTTATTGTTGAGTTGATTTCTGCTGTATTTTCTTTGTGAACTTAATTCATTGGAGGTAAGTTGATGTATTCTGAAGAAGGTAAGGTTTTATTCATGTATTTATTTATTTTACTTCTATGGATTGATTTGTCCCAGATCTAAAAAAAGTCGCCTCTTAAGTTTTTATCATTTATTTAGATTCACAGAAGTTGAGCCCGGCCTAATCCGTTCTCATCCCCACCCTCCGCCTTCGTCAGGTTATCGCGGTCGGAAAGGTGAACCGGGAGAACAAGGATTCCCGGGCCCTGCTGGAATGAAAGGAACCCCGGGATTCCCTGGTCCAAACGGAGGAACAGGTCCAAGGGGACCCCCTGGACTGCCAGGTCCTGGAACCGTTCCTGGAAGACCCGGAACGCCTGGAAGAAAGGGTATGGAGGACAGGATCCGCCAGCTGGTCCGTTCCTCACTTGGGCGGTCCGTATCAGTGAAAAAGTTCTGCGTAATCTGCAGGTGAAAGAGGATTCCCAGGACTGATGGGTTTCCCCGGACGACCGGGTCGTCCCGGAAGTCCAGGATTTCCAGGCGGAAAAGGGTTTCCCGGAGACCGTGGGAGAGATGGGTTTCCTGGAGGTCCTGGACTGTTTGGACTGAAAGGTGATGGCGACCCCTTTTTCTTTGAAATCTGACTGCAAATCTGTAATGACAACAGAGGACGACCTCAGTCGACAGAGAGCAGTAAACATACCCAAACATGTTCCTTTACCCTCCACAGGTGACGGAGGAAACCCCGGGCCCCCTGGTATTCCAGGCCCTCCTAGTTTAGTGCAGAAAGGTGCACCAGGGGTCAACGGAGCCCCCGGCTTTGAGGGCTTTACTGGACCTAGAGGTAGGAAAAAAACAACCGTTCTTTTCCTTCGAATACCCGAGAACATCTTCCTAGAAGACTTTATCCAAGAAACTGCCTTGACTAAATTATATCTGTGTTATATTTTAATAGAGGCGGATATGGTAGCCAAAAATTGTACTCAAGTAAGATTAGCACTACTTATAACATAATTATTAATTAACATATTTTTACTCAAGTAAAAGTAAAATGTAGCCGTCCAAGAAATTACTGGAAGTAAGATTAAAAAAAAGTATCTGGTAAAAAGGCTACTGACAAATGATCAAAACATAAATTAATTAATATTCAAAAATTATGTACAGACCAAAATGTAAAGCTATGTGTAAAGTTTGGTATTTTAAAGAACAGAATGAAAATAACTTGTATATGTAACATAATTACAAAATTACAAAGTAGGGGGAAAAAAACATTTTTTCCTCTGTTTCTTTCAATAAAAAACTTATGAAACTTTAACATAAACTGCAGGTGTGTGTGTGTGTGTGTGTGTGTGTGTGTGTGTGTGTGTGTGTGTGTGTGTGTGTGTCTGGTGAATTTTTGGTTAAAATGTGTTTCCATTCAGTGATGTTACTCTCAGTGGGTAGCTTAGCCAGAAGTTTTACTCAAATTAGAGGAGTGATACGTCATAATAAGTAAAACGTAAAAATATACTCCTAAAAGTACATTTTGTTTCCTAAAAATCTGCTCAAGTAAATGGAACTGAGTTCATGTAACTACTTACTACCCAGCACTTTTTTTAGCTACAGTTTTTTTCATGCATTTGTCCAGATTTTAGCCACACTTTTAAAACCCAGCATACAGTTAGCACAACGTGGGTCTGCTATGGATATCTTACTAAAACATGGAGTCAGAAAATAAATTTTTTATCGGGTTTTTATGTTCCTAAAAGCCAAGTTGCGCCTGACTGTTTTTGTCTTTGCAAACATTTCCACTGAGCAGAAAACACTCAAAATCTGTGGCTTAATAAACTCATAATGTGAAGGAATAGATTGCTTGTATTTTGAAAAGGAACTAGTTTGAATGAGTGCATGAATGTGTGGTGAGTTTAGGAAACGGTCCCAACACAGAGGAAACGTATTTACCAGTTTTTGTTTAAGCTGACTGAGTTTCCATCTTCCATAAATGCCATCCCTCCTCGTTGTGTTTCCAGGTGACAAGGGTCTCCCAGGCCTGCCTGGTCGTCCGGGTTCTCCAGGTCGTCCCGGCTTCCCCGTGGACAGCAAAGGCCAGGCCGGAGAGCCGGGTTTCCCTGGGCGGCCCGGCCCACCGGGCTTCCCTGGACCAAAGGGGGAAGGAGGAATCATGGGATTCCCAGGATTGACGGGACCGAGGGTGAGGAAACACACGTCTGTTCCTCATATTAGCCTTCAGCACGATCGAGGTGGTGGGGCTGACGTTCTCATCACGGTTTCTTCAGGGTGACGACGGCTCGCCGGGATTCCCCGGAAATCCTGGAGAATTCGGCCGAACCGGAGCCAAAGGTGAGCGGCAACTTTCCTTCATTCCACACAGCAGTTCTCTCTCGTAAGAAACGGCAAATAATCAGGACGCGCCGCTTGTTAATCAGGTCCACCTGGAGAGACGTTTGCCTATCCTGGAGCACCGGGAGTGAAAGGCCAGACTGGAGATTCAGGTTTTCCAGGTAAGATTTGATTTTTCACTGTAAGATAGAGCCAGGCGAATTTTCCATGTGTGTAGATTTCATTTGGGGTCTCCATAGTTCACAGTGATGTCAACACGCCCCACAGACCATCATTTTGTTTTACAAGCATAATTTACAGCTTGTATTTATTTAGACTTTGGATTATACCCAAGATAAAACCCAGACTAATTTGAAAGTCATCACTAAAATATTAGCGGTAGAAAAATCCTCAAAGCTTGAAAAATCTAAAAGTAGAAGAAAAAAACATCTAAAATATTCTGTATATTCAAATTGAAAAAATATATACATATAAAGCCTTTTGCCTTCATGGCTGTTTTGTAGCTTCAACCTATAGAGTTCTGAATCTCCTAATGTTTTATTTATCAGAATAGTTTGACCCAGTTCACTTTTTTACACAAGTTAAGTGGATCACATTTCATTCAGACGTCACAGTAAAAGAAACATCTTCATATTTGTTCTTAGTTTTATCGATGGAGCAGCTGAGGTTGGTTACAATAACTCAAGAAAGTCTCCCAGTAAATGGTGACCTAATGTTTCGGTAGGCTCTCGAGGCATCGACGGTTCCCTTGGCGACAGGGGTTTTCCGGGACGCCGAGGTCCTGATGGACAAAAGGGCATTCCCGGTGAAACGGGGCGACCCGGAACGATGGGTGAGACACCAACCCCGAAGACGAAGCTGATGAAAGACGAATCGACGATAATTATGTTGTCACTCAATCTCCGGTAGGTCCACCTGGGAACCCGGGGCCGCAGGGTCAGCCCGGATTCCCTGGGAGACGAGGATCAGACGGGTCCCCGGGACCGCCCGGAGGCCCAGGTGACGTTGGTTTTAAAGGTAAGATGAAAGTGTAACGTCAGTTTTACGATGCGGCCGTTTCAGTAGACCCTCTCATGACGCGTTCTTCACAGGTTTGTCTGGAGCGCCGGGGCTGGACGGACTCAATGGCCTCGCCGGTCCGAAAGGCCCTCCTGGAATCCCAGGCAAGAACACACAAACTCCCACGTTAGCCAGACTATTACACCCAAAGCTGTAAAACATTTTGGAGTGGGATTGAACCTCCAGACCTTCCCTTAAATCACACAACCAAAACATTTAATATAGAGAATTATTTCATGGTTAAATCTGCATTGATGGACCTCAATTGCATTGATGCACCAGAAGCAATATCAACGTTTTGGAGCGACCCAGCTGCGATCCTGTTTCGAATCTCAGAACACAATTTAAAATATACGTAGAAATGGATTATATAGAGATGTTTTTTTTTTTTTGTTTTTTTTTTAAAATGATACTCCTTTTACACTTCTGGCCATATCATTTACTTATCAGTAATAAAGTTTTTTCATTAGTCTAAAATCACCCAGATAAGTGTTTCAACAAATTGGAATCTCAACGAAAAGCTCGTTTCATTCAGTGATTCGATTAAAACAGTAAAACGTTTGTTTGGGCTCAATACGCACAGACTCAGAGTTATAATTCATCATTTCCATCCACAAAAGCCACAAAAAGCGTCAGGCAGTCACCGGTTTGAGAGCAAACTTTACATTTTATCGAGTGACATCATCAAAACTATAAGTACGCCTCGCATAATATGTTGGTCAATGTTCCACAGATTATGATTCAAAGGCAACTCTAAGCAGAAGGGATCACCATCCCCAAGATCTACACACACACACAGATACACACACACACACACACACACGCAAGTAGGACAATGCTCTCACATCAGTGGGAACTTGAGTGGATGGAGATAATTACCAGTTAGTTTATGAAAGCCTCACGACGCGATCAGCACCATGCTGACGCGTCATGAAGCATTTCCTTAATTTATTGCTTTTTTCTCTCTTTCTACCAAAAACTGGATCACAAAAATCTCCAGTCTGTTGCTTTCGTCTCAACCGGCACGTTTTTTTCTGAAGGACAGTTTTGTTTGCAGAGACTTCATGATTCATTTGATTTGTAGTTTCTGTTGGCTTGTTTGTTTGTTTTTTTGGATATTTAAACTCCGGCTCCAGTGTTAAATGTTCATTAGAATTGAAAGATTATTGATCTTTGAGAATGTGTAGTTGCGTTATAATGCCATTACGATTATATTACTTGAAAATAGTCACAAAACAGCAATATTATCGTTTATCGCGATACAGTTTGGGACAATTTATTGTCCAGCAA
>NW_006800334.1:449779-462897 GCF_000485575.1 Poecilia formosa
TATATATATATATAAATATACATATATATATATTTTTTTTTTTTTGTTTTTTTTTTTAAGTGTTTATCACATTTTACTTGACGTGACTGTGACTCTGTTTTTATTTCCTGTCAACTATTTATGTAATGGAGCAAAATACTGCAAATTCTTACAGGAATATTGAATTAAATTACTGGTAAAACTCTGCAAATCAGCAGTGAAACTGCTAAACGCTGCACGTTGCAAACATGACACGTGATCCGTCTCCATCCAGGTACAACGATAGGGGGAGACCCAGGCCCCCGCGGTGCGCCGGGACAGAAAGGAGAGAGAGGTGTTTCCTTCCCTGGACAACCAGGCTTCCCTGGACCAAAGGGACAGAGAGGAGATTTGGGTGAGTTTCAGATCAGAAAAAAATCCAAAAAGGCAATCAAATGTAAGACAAAGTATGAACGCTGGCTTTCGTTTTGGACATCAGGAACTTTTGGACGTCCAGGGTTCCCTGGACAACCCGGACCTCCTGGTCCAAGTACTTCATCAAACTTCCCGGGGCCAGTGGGAGACCCCGGACTTCCTGGATTGGATGGAGAATACGGTAACCACAGCTTCTTAATCTAGTTGCCTTGCTCTCTATGCTTAATCTCATGACATTCTCTTTTCCGTTCCCAGGTTTCCAGGGCCCTCCCGGTCCTCCCGGGCCACCGGGTCCCGGCACAGCACAAGGAGACACAGGAGACCCAGGGCTCCCAGGGTTCCCTGGAATCCCCGGCCCAAAGGGAGAAACAGGAAGTCCCGGAGGCCCCGGATTCCCCGGCTTCTCTGGCTTAAAAGGTGAAGAGTGGCTGGAAGCTGCTGCCTGCTCCTCCAGTACAACCGCATTTGTTGCCTTCCCTTCACAAAACACAGCCTTAAATCTACAAACAAGCGGTTTTGCTTTTCAGGAGCTCCGGGTGACAACGGGCTAGCCGGTGCTCCAGGTGTGAAAGGATTGCCCGGCGAGCCCGGATTCTTTGGATTCAAAGGGCGTCGAGGATCACCGGGTGAGAGCGGGAGCACCGTTCGGTTCCTGTTGATGTTCCCCTCTCTCATCTTTTTCATCTCTGCTCATCCATTCATTCATTTTGCTCTCCCTTCCTTCTTTTCAGGGCGACCTGGACGTAAGGGTGCTCCCGGAATCCCAGGGCCGTACATACCGCCCCCTGCACCTATTGGAGAGCCTGGTTTACCCGGCAACAAAGGACAACTCGGTCGTCTCGGAGAGCCCGGCCAGCCTGGTCTCTCTGGACGTCCAGGTCAGTGGTGGCCACACAGTGTCAGATCATTTCTTTGTTGTTTGCTTCCAATCTTTAACACATTACCCAGACGAAGTGCTCGATTGTCGTCTTCAACCAGCGGAGGGCGTGCTTCTGCTAGCCCACTAATAGCACAGCTAATTTTTCATTTAACTCTTTTGCTAACTTTGAAAAGCGCATTTAGCTTCTCCTAAATGGAATCGTCCAGATAAATTCTAAAGCGCTAATTTACTTGGCCGTTTTGTAAACTTTCAATTGATGCAGTGCAGCAAATGGCGTTTATTCTATACCCATAATGCATCGCTGCAAAACTCTCTGTGGCACAACATTACATAGTTTGATGTGTGTAATGACAAATTTGGACCTGGGAGGGTCATATGCTGTTGCAGTACATGTTGTGTCATTGACATATTACTGGTGTCAACTTTAGTAGAAATTGATGTGCTTATTAAGTTTGTACAGCATTTTGGTGTTAGCACAGCTAATACTTGGGGTTAGTCCTTTAGGGTTAGCATAGCTAACATTTCAGCTGGTGGTGCCCATCACCGTTCTCTGCAGCTTGGTTTTTGTACATCTTAAACAAATGAAATATAATTTCCTGCTTGTTAACCTTCGAGAGACAAGAAGGTAACAGACCTTTTACGGCTTCATGTCTGTTACTCTTACATTAAGGCCTGTGAAATGCCCGACTATTATTGGTGCAAATCCAATAATAATAATTGCATAGCACTGTAATTGAGTATTTGTGGCAAAATTGAGCAACTGAATCACATTTAAAAGGAATCTGAAAATATGTATTTTTGTGATGAATGGTAATTATTCCTCTGCCGCAGGTCTAAAGGGTCGCCCCGGCGCTGCGGGTGACCTCGGCAGGACCGGACCGCCCGGTTTTCCTGGGCCGTTTGGGGATCCGGGCATCCCTGGATTCCCAGGGATCACTGGAGATCAAGGTCAGTTTGTTTGTTTTTGTTACATTGATATTGACTTGCAGACTTACTTGCTAAATACAATTTAACACCCTTTTTCTAAAAATGTTTTTTTCTTGATATGATTTGCTCTTTTTTTTCTTTTGAGAGGCCTACAATAAAAACACCAAAGACTCAAATGCAGCAAAACATCTGATGAAATAATATCTAATGCCAAAATAAATGAAACTGATGAGGCAAAATATGAAACGGATTCCAAATTACAGTAATTTTGAGTGCGATATATGTATACTTTTTTTCTTTGCAGGATCTTGTGACTCTTTTCCCACATATAAAACACAAGATTACATGTGCATAGAAGAGAAACCCTCACTACCATCTGGTCACGTTTCTCTCTCTCAGGTTTTCCCGGAGCCATCGGTCGTCCCGGTATTCCCGGAGGCGCCGGCCGCAGCATCGGCATCGGCTACACTCTGGTGAAGCACAGCCAGACCACCGATGTCCCCATGTGTCCCCAAGGCATGGCCCAACTGTGGGAAGGATACAGCCTGCTGTACGTGGAGGGACAGGAGAAGGCACACAACCAAGACCTTGGTGTGTAAATCCTCGATTTCCCACTAAAACGTTGCAGCTCCACTACAAACTCCTCTTCATTCATGTTCCTAAATCTATTGGGTGTAATAGATTAAACATTGTGAGGTTTTAAAACCTGAATGATCTCTAGATCTTGTTTCAACAAATCTCGATTCTTCCGGACTGGTGCGTTGATGCGCCAGTTTTGTCGCCACCAACCTGTTAACTTTGTGGGACCCCTCTGCGCCTCTCCAGGTCAGCCGGGTTCGTGCCTCCCCAGGTTCAACACCATCCCCTTCCTCTACTGCAACCCATCTGAGACCTGCTACTACGCGAGCCGCAACGACAAATCCTTCTGGCTCTCCACGACCGCGCCCATCCCCATGATGCCTGTGGCCGAGGAGCAGATCCGGCCTTACGTCAGCAGGTGCTGTGCTCTACCAGAGCTCATGTGTGGTTTAACAGACGCATGGTGTTTATCGAGCATTCACCTTTTTTTTTGTTTGTTTGTTTTGTCCGAACCATCCAGGTGTTCAGTGTGCGAGGCTCCATCTCAGGCAGTGGCGGTCCACAGTCAGGACCTAACCATCCCTACCTGCCCACCCGGCTGGAGGAGTCTTTGGATCGGGTATTCCTTCCTCATGGTGGGTCATTAACTGCAAACAATCGGGCGCTGTTCCTCACCAATGCATCTACTACTCCATTTTCCCCTCATTCATAAACAAGACACAGAGATACTTAAACTCCTCCGTGTTGGGCGGGATCTCATCCCTGACTTGGACTAGGTGCTCTATCCTTTTCTGGTTCAAGATCATGGTGTTGGATTTGGAGGCATTGATCCTCATGTAAGCAGCAAAAGCTATAGATCATGACCTGATGAAGCCAGTAGGATCACATCATCTGCAAAGAGCAGAGAGGTGATCCTAAGGCCACCAAAACAAATCCCCTCAACACCATAAAGATTATGAACAGAATCGGTGACAAACGGCAACCTTACTCTCATCCTAAACGATCCGGATTTATATATTTAGTGCATGTAATCCATGATTGTGTTGTGTATGTTAGTAATGATATCAAAGATACATTCCCTAATTTCCTGTAGACTGTGTAGACTCTGATATCATCAACAGCTAAATCCTCAGTCTGAATGTCAGAGGCTAAACACAAACTTTTATGTTTTCAGCTGGTTTTGCTTATAGCTGTCTGTCTCTTTTTCCCGCCACAGCACACGGCAGCCGGCGCCGAGGGCGGCGGTCAGTCCCTGATGTCTCCCGGCTCTTGCCTGGAAGACTTCCGAGCGACCCCGTTCATCGAGTGCAACGGCGCCAGGGGCACCTGCCACTACTTCGCCAACAAATACAGCTTCTGGCTCACCACAGTCGACCCCCGGCTGGAGTTTGGCGCGCCGACGCAGCAGGAGACCCTGAAGGGCGGTCAGGAACGCTCCAGGGTCAGCCGCTGCCAAGTCTGCAGCAAGATCTTGTAGCTGTCGAACAGAGCAGAGAGAGGAAGAAACGCCAGGACTAGCACTTGATGGAGAACAAGAACATGTGATTGACTTGAAAAGAAGAAGCTGTCTTTTCCATTTTATCCCCTTTAGGAGCCGCAGGCTCATCGACGAAAGACGCTGGAGGGAGGATGTGGATAGAGAAGAACGCCGGAGGGATTTCTAACCTCTGGACTTACACTGACAATGGTGCTATTGTTGATGTTTGTGTTTATCTTTTGTCTGAATTCACGGTTTTTGGTTAGAATCATTCTCTGCTACCTCGAAGAGAGCCACCTCTTTAGCTAGCTAAGCACACACCCACGGAGGGACGACCCCTTCACACATCTCAGCTCAGACGCATGCCCTCGCTGTAATTTATAGGCGCTATAGCGAATAGTTTTACTCTCTCCACTGAACTGTCGGTTTGTGTCCCGTTCATAGCTTTCAGGAAGACGTGACCCACAAAAACATGCTGGCGAGTTAGCATGTGCTGCAATACACAGCTAGAATGTTAGCTGATGAGATTTGTTTGAGGGTGTGGATATTTAATATTAGACATTTTCAGACTTGTTTTCATTTTAATTCATGTTCTACCAAGTTTTTTTTTCCACTTTGTAAAACTTTAAACTTTTAGTTTTTGTTTAATTTGATTTGCAGTATGACAAAAAGAAATTCAAAAATTGTAATTTTTAAAGCTGGATGCCCTAAATAGAAGATCTGCAATTAACAGTTATCACCATCGGATCTTCATGTTAGGTGTTATTTCTGCTTATGGTAGATTTTATAGAATTACAACTAATGCACTGAGTTTTCTCACTAATGCACTCAAAACTCATATGCTAACATGCTAGCATGTTGCCTCGCTAACATGGTAAAGCATGTTAGCTAAAGCCATCTGAACAAGACAACGCCACGATCTTTACAGAATAAAGAATTGAGCCTTCCTACTTGTCTTTAGTGATATCTACAATTGATATAGGAATATCCATTGCATTACAATTTTAATGTAATCCAGACAGAATAGGTTCTGAGCTAATTTCTTCCCTTCCCTTTTTGTACAGAGAAACAAATAGCAAATCAGTTTCTTTTTGTATGTACTTAAGTATACTCATGAATTTTAATATAAATTTAAAAAAATACTCAAATATTTTGTATAATTTAATTATATTTTCTGAGGTCTTAATATTTCACCCTATTTCCATTTGTTTAGGTTTCTATTCCCATCTGAACCAGTTGACCTACTTATGAAATATGAGATTTGGATTCCTGATCAAACCAAAGCATCTCTAAGTGAAACCTGCTGGAGGGTTTTATTTATTAGTCATTTTGTTCTCAAAACAACTTGGAACTACAAAGGCACAAAATACAGAATATATCAGTAAGTCCACGTAACATTTTTCAACAGATCACAATCACTTTTTGGCGTCAACTTGTGTTGAGCAGAGTCGTTATTTAATAAGCTGAAATATTTAAGATCGATGTGCTCAAAGTGGTTTTGGCGAAAGGAATAGTCTTAAAGAAGCACCATTATTTGTGAATTATTTTCTTAACTGAAACAAAAGCAAATCAGCACTTTTTCCCTCTAAGTGACACAAACGGAGAGTCCGCAAGAGTTTTAGATCCGAACAAACGACTGACGGTGCACTGACGTGAATCCAGACGGGTCACAAGCCCAGCGAAGTGGGTCAGTCTCAGCTTTTCATTGCGTTGTGACCAAACTGTTACTTTTACAAAGCGTCTTCGGTGTTATGTTTTTTTGACAAACACAACCTTTTTCTCTTATTCTTCCAGCAGCATTTCCAAAAAACGAAAATGTTTTAAACTCTATTAGCTCTATTGTTTTTTCTTTGCCTTCGTGCTGTTTTTTCATATAAAAAAAAAAAAGAAAATGTCGAATGTTCTGCTCACGTAGCCACTATGACCACTGCATCTAGCGTGTCTCTCGTCTGGTAGCTCTGACACTTCACCTTTATTCTGCGGTTTTCATTAGCATTTGCTATTTTTGTAATCTAGATTGTAATTATTTTGTACCTGTGTCATAATACAACCTCCTGGTGTCATTTACTGACGATGGAGGTGATGAGAATATGATGTTCTGTACATTTATGGAAAAATGCTTCTAGGAGTTTTTTGTTTGCTGTAATCACATGACTATTAAACAGTTGTTTGACCCTCATGTCCCATTCAGCATCATGTTTTAAGTGACTGAAGCAGAATAAAAGTAATGTGGTTTTCCTCAAAGAGGATCCAGAACAACAACAAAAAGAGGCAATTACTGGTGTATTAATGTAAATTGTATTATTTGGCCTCACATATTTCCGAATAAATTTTTAAAAAATGTCTCAGACATACATCATTATTCTTGTTGTTGTTGGCACTGCTGGAAGAACTGTGGATTTAAAGTTAAAACCAAAACTACTTCAACCCTACCTTTACATTTATACGTTTTTACTTTGATGTAATTCAGATCACGTTAGCCTTATATGAGAAAAAGTCACAACTCCCCGTGGTTAAGTTAACATTAAAAAAATCCGAAAAATATAATCGCATTATTACTATATAATAATAAGGTAATTCTTGAAATTCATCAAAACTTGTACAATCCATGCATAAAAATATCGCATACGCCAGGAAAAGTTCGTTATCCAGAACAGTAGATGGCGACAAAGTGTTGATCTTCTGTGTTACTAAAAAGAAACGAAACACAGCTAGCAACGTTAGCTTGAAGAGCTGCGACGTCCAGTTTTTTTCTACTAATTTGGAAACCTATAAACAGGTCAGTTGCAATACAGACAGTGTACAAATAGTCTAAATGACCATTATATTCGTGTATGTGTTTGCAAAGCTATAGGACGACGTATTATTGGCTTTATGGCGTTCGTTGTTAGCTTCCAGCTTAAATTAGCTTCCCAAGCTATATTTTTTGGGGGAGCAGACTGGTGTCCTCCACTTAATGTTATTGTAGGGCATGAGTACAAACATAAAATAAAAATAACATAGAAGGAGTAATTGTAATTCCAAGCCGACACATATTCCGCCTTTGTTAATGTTTTTGCTAAACAGTTAGCTTCAGTCAAGTAGCCTAGCTATGCACTCCTTAACCAAAAACATTACACAGATTTGCACCAGCAGAGTTTTAAACAATATAAATGTGTTGTTTTTTAAAAAAAACCTCACCGCATTTAATAGTTTGTCAGCTTTATACAAAAACGCGTAAAAACTACTTATATCAGCTAGTAGCATATAAGGAAGGGTACAAAGCTAAATGCTAAATCCAAGTATTAGTTTAAGTGTAATAAATAGCCTATCTCCGGTGCTAAAGAGGGCAAAAATAATGTCAGTTCAGCCAAATTGCGCCTTTGCTTTTGGGAAAATCCTCGTGTGTGTCACAGCTTTTCTGGGTTACCTTTACAGCCCACACGGGGTTGTATGAAACACAGGAACAACAACGGCTGAGGGCTTGCTCTCTGACTTTGCAACTCGCCACTTTTAGGACGTTAAAATTTAACAAAAAACTGCGTCTAACATTGTTCCTTAGCATGTGACGCAATGTTTTACCTATTTCTTATAATTGAAAGTGTTTTAATATCTGCATTCCACCAGTTAGCTAACTAATAACTTTGCAAAAGTTCACAGGAAAAACACAGACGTAAATATCCTCCGGATTTCTACATCCACGACATTCATAAAAAGGCCCGATTTGCAAGAATCTAGACAGATCTTTTTGTTTATTTATAATTGAAATGACCACAGTTAGTATTGTTCCACTCTCAGCCAGACTGTGACTGTGTCACATGAAAAGATAAGGCTGTGTGTGCTGAGGGCGAGGGGGAGCGGAAGATTATAACAGGGTGTCCCCAAGAGTCCCAAACTGGTTTGACGCACCTGGATTAAATGATGGTTCATTACAGGCCTAAGAGGAACATTGACAAGCTGAAAAGGTTGTTACTACCAGCAGGGAGAGAACTAGAACGTGCAGGATGCCGGCCTTAGAGGACCGACTTTGGACACCCCTGCTCTACACACATCGCATAACGGGCGGTAAACAGGGAGGAATCAGGTCTCTCTCTCCCTCTCTCTCTCTCTCTCCCTCTCTCTCTCTCTCACACACACAAACTGTGAAGTCGCGGTTCTGACAGCAAAAATACTGTCGTGGTCCAACCATCACGCCACGCAATTCAGCAATGCTTATTTCCCCCCAAACCCTGACAAAACGCGAACAATTGAACATCTTGCTGTTGGCTTCGAGGCAGATAAATTTTCCTCGAGGAATTTTAATAATCGAGGTACTCGAATCATTCAAGGAATCGTTTCAGCCCTAAGCTACATTAATATTATGTTCTGTTCTCTGGACATTCAAGCAGCTTTCATTGAAGTTCAGGGGGGAAAACAGCTCATTTTAAAGAATTTGACGTTTAATTCTTATTTAAATTACATAAAAACTGTTTTTAGTCGCATTTGAAAAGCTAATACAACTTTTATAGCAGTTATTCCATGTTTTACTTTATTCTGTTTTACTTCTGACAAGTTTTTTAGTTTTTCTAACGCATTTCACTAATCCTAAGTGTCCTATACAATTCCGTTCAGTGCATATAGCTGTTTTATTTATCCCACAGCTTATTTAAACGTCCACTTTGCGATTTCAGGTACGCTGGAATTTTCTGACACTCACTCGGACATGTCCTATGTCTTCATCAATGACTCGTCGCAGACCAGCGTGCCTCTGCTGCAGGCCTGCATCGACGGCGACCTCCCATTCGCCAAGAGGCTCCTGGAGACCGGCTGCGACCCCAACATCCGTGACAACCGCGGTCGCACCGGCCTCCACCTAGCCGCCGCCCGCGGCAACGTGGAGATATGCCGCCTGCTGCACAAGTTCGGCGCCGACCTGCTGGCGACAGATTACCAAGGAAACACGGCGTTGCACTTGTGCGGCCACGTGGATACCATACAGTTCCTGGTGTCCAACGGATTAAAGATCGATATCTGGTGAGAATGTAGCAGTTATGTCCATCTTTGTATTTGTCGGGGTCTGCCTTTGTTTTCCAGTGCCAACTTCAATCATCGCCTCCTCTTGTTGTTCTGTTTGCAAGATGTTACCCATAGCAGAGGCTTTGAATATTGAAACTGCAGCTGAGTTGCAGCATAAATGAGGAACCATCCCAGGTTCGATTCCCGACCTTTGCTGCATGTCTTCTCTCTCTCTTTATCTGCTTTCCTCACTTAGCACTTTCAAAGGTTAAATAAAAGAAATAATAATAAAAAAATAAAAAAGGTCACCAGAGCCAAAAAAAAAAAACTTTAAAAATAAAAGAAGTGAAAGTTTTTGCTGCCGTCATACAGTAATGAAGAGATCTTCATTAATGAAGAGATCTCCAGTAATGAGATCTTCATTACTGGAGATATTTTAACTTAAGACACTATATAGCACTTCTAGAGAACATTTTTTTTTAAACAGTGCAAAAAGTGCACTGTGTTTATAAAGTGCACTTTTTGCACTTTATAAACTGTGATTTAAAAGTGGTTTGGTCCTGCACAGCTGGGACTACTTAAGGCTGCAGTTTCTCCCTTTGGTTTTGGTCTTGATGCTGTGTTCTGGAAGAAAACACTTCCTCTTTGTCGACTTTTGCCTCCACTGTTAGTCCAGCCGCAAAAAGCCGCCTGCTCACAAGTGGTAACAAAACGGCAAGTGTGCTGTTCATGCCACAGTGAGAGGATGATGACCAGAGGTGGTAAAAAGCCAGGCCTTGTTACATGCAGCTGGTAATGTAGCACACAAACATGGGACTTTCCTAATAGAAATCCAGACCTAGTGAGCTTATTTAGTACTCATTAAATTAAACTGCCAGTGGGACAGATTAGTTGATTATTGTCAGGTAGCTTAATGCAGAGATCTTTTTTCTCATACCTACAACTCATTAACCTCATCACGCTGTCAAAACCACATGATGCCTTTTACTTTATCTGAAAATTCTGGGATGCACTTGGACTGCATGAAAGATGTCTGTTAGATCAAGATAACAGACTATTAGTGTGAAGTTTTTGGTAGGATGTTTTGTATGTAAATGTCAAACATTTCTACTCTGAAATTCAAATATTAGGTCATTTGGTTATACTGTAACGTTGCCAATTCCCACAATGACCATATGTCTGTGGCGTCTAAAGCTCTTTGAGGTAGAGATGGATGTGAGACGATGGAAAAGATGCTTCAGGAAAACATTTCCTCCTTGTTTAGTGATAAAACAAACCCCATCCCGAACATCTTTAGCAAAAGTGACAGCTGTGGTTTCTCATATTTCAATTGGGTGGTTTCACTTTAGCTACATATTTTCATGTGTAACCACAAAGGAGCTTTAAGGATTTAAATGTGGTTTTGTTTTTCGGTTTGAATAGCCTTGAGATCATCCCCTAAACCTGCGGGAACTTTGGAAATCCGACGGACTAGTTGGATTGTGTCATGTTATTTCTTGTAGAAGATGCAACAGAAAGTTGAGCAGTTTTGAGAAGCATGTCAAAACTGCTGTAATAAAGTAATAAACTGTAATAAAGCTTCATTGGTTTGTAATGGGTTACAGAACGTAGCTGTACAGACACAAATGTCAGGCTCATGTCTGCATCTGGTTTGTCTGTTCCTTGTTTCCTGAGGCCATAAAAGTGGCCTGATTGAACCACGTTTAGTTTTCCCGTGGTAGAGTATGAAACCAGACACGTCTTGTTCTTACACAGACCGTGTGCTCAAGGAAGGCATGACAAATGTTTCACATTCTCAGATGAGGAGCAACACTGGTGGTTCCTTTTATTTAAATAAAAGTGTTACATGACTCTACACACAGGTCCTTGTATGGACATCTTTTCTTGTGAGTTGCTATGGCTTCAGGGGAAATACTTCTGCTGAACTAAGTTCATGGGAGTGAAAGGATCGCTAATTTTATATTTACAAACTGGCACTTGCTCTTATCTAGCAGGCAGCTGTGACACAGATGACAGTCTTGTTTGGCTTGTTTTAAGAGAATAAAATCATTAACTTCTCTTGTATTGTATTCTCTTGTTCTCCCGGATTCAATGATGCCATGTGTGGAAATAAAAGCCACATAGAGACCACCGTCAGCGCTCCACGTCATACAATTTCAGAGTTTATTCCAACATTTAAAAGTATAAAATCACATTGACAACAGAGATACTTCAAACACACTAAAACAGACATTCATTTATCTGAGACAAGTAGAAAAGTAGGAAATAGAAAAACAGGAAAAAGGGCAAAAGAAAAACCGCGTTTTTTGGAGATTGCCAGGCGGCTGCAAATAGCAAATCTGATTGGTTCCTCTGGGGCCCATACTTTTATTCAAAAGGGTGTTTTCTTTGTTTTAATTTATGCGATTAAGGCGTGTTGTTTCCTAGTACGGCTAGAACTAGTTTCAGATTACTAGGTTTGGGACATCCAAAGCAGTTTTATTGCCTTCTGAGACCTGTTTAGTTTCAGGACTACGGCGCTTCTCTATCTAGACAAGGGAGACCAAAGCTTATTTTTCAGCAAGGTCTTCTCATGCCAGTTTGAAATGTGATGTTACTCCTAATACCTGGTTGGAACAAAGCCTCTATTTTTTACCAGGGTTCAACCAAAAGGTAACCTGCCTTAGACCTATTTTATTCCCTCCTGGGCAAATTCAATACAGATCTGTGCAGTCATTTTAAATTGACATAAGGCCTGGTGCGCCAAGTTTTTCAGAACTTCTGCATCCTCTTAGATCAAAGCGCAGATTTTAAGAATAAAACACTTATAGAAAATATCTGAGCATTTTCAATATAAACACATTCATTTCTAAACATTTTCTAATTAATGTTATGCTAGTTTGATTATATTTAACTAACTGATATTACGTTTGGTCTAGATTAGAGACTCCATGTAGTTAATGTAAAACTACAATTTAGACTACTTCAAGTCATGTTAATTTTAATTAAATGGTATTCTATTAATTATATTGCACTTATTAAAAATATTATGTCTTGTTAGTTCGTTTTTCCTTAAGTTTCTCCCTGTGGGAGATAACTCCTTGAGAAGGAGAAGTTATCACCCACAGGGAGATAACTCCTTGAGAAGTTATCTCCCTGTGGGTGATAACTTCTCAAGGAGTTGTCTCCCACAGGGAGATTAACAATCATAGAAGATTAACAATCACCACACAGGTTTGGTTGATGATCACTAAAGCTGTGTTTGGGTGTGTGTGTGCTGCATGAGGAGCGTTTATTTGAGCAAACCCTCCTTGTGTTTTTGAGGGTGTGAGTTTGTGAATCAGTTCAAAGGTTCAGTTTTTCATCTCTCTCTTTTTTCCCCCTTTTTTCCTCGCTCTTCCTCACAGTAACCACAATGGTTCGACTCCTCTGGTGCTGGCAAAAAGACGTGGGGTCAACAAGGACGCCATTCGCCTGCTGGAGGGCCTGGAGGAGCAGGAAGTGAAGGGTTTCAACAGAGGGGCTCATTCCAAACTGGAGACCATGCAGATGGCAGACAGTGAGAGGTAGGGAGGAGTGGGGCCTTTAGGCTAGACTTGAAGGATGACATAATCTGGAAGTTACAGCTGCAGGGTCTAATTTGAGAATTTTCCCACATTTACCCTTCCACTCTCCTTTTCTTTTGTTTACAAAGCGCCAATATAAACCAAATAACCTTAGCTAATTTTAGTTGGAAGTAGAGATGTGCCGATCAGGTTTTTTCCTGCCGATTCCTATTCCGATCACATAATTATTATTTTTTTAATCATAAGCACTACTGGTTACATTATGTGGAAAAAGGAACCATGAATTCACCTTAATTTAGACACAAACTTGTTTTTAATAACTTTTCCAAGAAAAAAACAAAAC
>NW_006800334.1:463791-475025 GCF_000485575.1 Poecilia formosa
GCCGATCGATCGGCACACCTCTAGTTTTAATACGTGCAACAAGTATTGTGTGGCTATTTCCAAGGGGCTTCTAAAAATAAACAACAAATCGTCTTGGATAAAAGTAGCTCTGTTTGAAATTTACTTTTTATATTATTCCTTAAATTTATCATATTTTATATTGCCGCTTTGTAAACAAAAGAAAACGAGAGTGGAAGGGTAAACTAACTCTACCTATAACTTTCTTGCTCCTCAACAAGCCCAGAACACTTTTCAGTTTTATCCTTGTTAATTGTAGATAAAACTGTTTCTCTGATTCATATGAATCAGGTTTTATTTGAATGTTATCTTAATGTCTAGCGTGCTGCGCTGCATTATCTACTGAAGCTGTTCATGGAAACCTCGATTTATTTGCTAGAATGAACATGGCCGATAAAAGTTTTACATGCCAGGCACCTGAAATAGGGCGTGACTCTTTTTCGTCAGCTGACTAGTACAGTGTGTGGAGGAAAAAAAGACTGTAAATTAAAGTACACTGAAGTTAAATAAAAATAGACAATGGTTGAATTTGTTACTTTATATATTCACTGACGCATTTAAATATTCATGTATTCTTTTAAATGTATAAATAAAAAGATTCATTAGGATGTTGTCTTCAGGCACATTCCTTATAGGAAAGTCATTTGAAGATTTTGAGAGCTCTTTCACACTTTTAAGAATTTAAGACAGCATTTCTAACCCTAAGAAATGTTATTGCAATGTTCAGTCAAGCCTGGTTTCCATTAACACTCAGAACAACATCTCAACTGCTGACTCTAGCTGGCCAGTAAATTAAATGCTATGCATATGACCGATGGGATTTGACCTGCACTTTTTCTCTGACCAGAAAAGAAAAAAAAAAACTCTTGTCCTGCAGCAACAATATGACAAAGAATCATAGTGAAATGCGACTTTTCCATATCGCGGTATATTTTGAAACCAGCATACGGCCCATGTTTATTTTCTGTAGGTCATGGAAATTAAGCCAGAACCTACTGACCGTATTAAGTTAGTACTTTGTAGAACCACCTTTCACTGTAATTGGGAATAAACTTTGAGGTGAGACTCAGGATTCTTAAGTGTAAAACAGCTCTAGCTCCGTGGTATTGGGCAAATCTGTGACCATCAGTTTTCAAATCTCTAAAATTTCTTAAATTTAAGTCTTGGCCATCCTACCACATGAAAACACTTTGATTTAAAACAACCCATTGTAAATCTGGGTGCATGTTTGCAGTTGTTCTTCTAAAAAGTGAGCTTTTATCCCAGTTTGGTGCAACTTTTAACAAGTGTTCTCTCAGAGCTTCTCTGTATTTATCTCATTCCTCAGAACAGCTTCCCTGTTTATTTTGACAGGGAAGCTGTTGCAACCAACATGTGTCACAGTTGCTGCATATTTCTCCTGCACAAATAACTATTTCACACTCTATGTTTTAATTTGCATCCCCTGGTTACTTCAGAAGAAGTATGCAGGGGATACTTCTCCTGCATACTTGTGTTAGATTGTTCCTGGCACACTTCCCCTGAAGCATGAGGTTTTTGTGTGTTACCATGGAGCATTGAAAGAAGGTCACAAGGTCATATTTGGTTCATGTACCAAACAGTTGCTTTATCCCCTGAATGTTGTGTGGTAAACCAGAGCGAAATGCTTTTGTCGTTCAGTTTCAGTAACTTACAGTAACCTTGCCACCTATTAGCTGTATTATAGTTGTTCTGTTAACAGGATTTCTCATCTGAGCTGTTTTTTTTTGTTTGTTTGTTAGTTTCAAACGACGTTTCTGGCAAAATTCAAGTAGACGTTATTTTGCTCCGGCTCTGGTCAACGTTGTAACTAGGGCTGAAACGATTCCTTGAATGATTTGAGTACCTCGATTTTTCAAAATCTGCAGCATAACGTCCAATTTTCAAGTTCGGCCCGTGGGGATTTTATTGATTCATGATTACGTCTGGGTTTTTGTCATTTTTTGGTGGACTAATAAGCGTCCTTAAAATGACTGGTGCGATGCCTGGAGAACGGCCACCAGGAAGCAGCTCCCAGAGCTGAGCATTGTTTGCTTGCTTTGCTTTGGGGGCAAAGCCAGGCAAAGCAATATCACTACAGTACGGTCATTATGTGGCCAGTGTTCATATGCCTGTGGGGAAGAGCATATTTATACAGCTGAGCGGAGAGACTGAACAGTGCTAGCAGCTGAGCTTCAGATGTGTAGCTTAGGGACAAACCGGAAAATGTATTTAATATCATCTCAGTCTCAACAAATGGGTGGCGGAGCTCATCATAGAAGTACATAACTGGTAGATGAGTTTCTGTGTGTGACGAATGAAGGTGTCAAATTCTGTCGCTAACATTGACACAAAAGCTACAAATGGCTGGGCAAGGTGAGAGTTCATCTGTTAAACTGAATGAAGATGAAAACATACATTAAAAGCTAGACATACAGACGTTGTTTATAAGTGTATTTGTGAACCTGCCTCTTTATCATTAAATTGTACATAATTTTAGATTTTTGTATAACTTTTCTTCAGTTTATCTTGGAAAGTGAGCTATTATTGTTAGAAATTAATTTCCTAAAGTACAGAAAAGTTATTGTTAGGGATTCTCAAATATGAAACATTGGACTGATGTTGATATGCGATAGTAATTCTGCTGTTATATAAGATTTACCAATGTTTTATTTTATTATTTTCTTTAATCCGATTACTCGATAAATTGTAGGAATAATAGATAAAATACTTGATTACTAAAATACTCGTTTTCAGCAGCCCTAATTGTAACTACGACATACACTGAAGTACAGCAGCATTTCCCTTTTCTCCTAAATACTTTCTCCAATACTTTGGTAGCAAGCTAAGCTATCTAGTGATTGTGTAAAACAGGAGCTGTGAATGGAAGCATCTAAAAGTCTTAGTATTCTAGACATAATAAGTTTAGTTTTCCTATTACAGGTGTCTGCATCATTAAAAAGTCTTACATTGATGTATTTAAAGTTGAGGGCTTAAAATGTCTTAAATTCATTAAAACATGTAATTTGGCCTTAAATACGTTAATCACTGGTCTTAAATTTTGTTGTGGAAGGACTACTTAATCTTGTATACTCTTGTATACTCTATGTAATTTCAGTTTTTGGGACTCAGATAAAAGTTTGAATTGTGCACTCGTCCTCGTTGCGTTCTGTGACTTGAGCTACTGGTACTCTGCTAATATACTCGCTAGGCTTTCTTGCGTCTATCCTGGTTAAGTGCAAATGTATCGCCAGTTGACTGGACGATGTTGATCTTTAAAGTTATTGTGGAGAGAAGTCCAGCTGAGAATAAGGAGAAAAGGAGCAGAGCAATGCTTTCCCTCGGTGTATTATCAGCCTAGCGGGCCGTCAGGTTTTACTTGCACCCCCACAAGGCAAAGCATTGTTTATTTATTATTATTAAAAAAACAAACAATTATTATAGGATGGTTTTTATACTGTAACAGTGACAGCAAATGTGCGTTAAAGAATCTCTTTGGTGAGAATCACAATATGACCATAGTATGGTCAGTATATGAACACATAGGATGACTGAGGTCAGGTGTCTTGTCACTGGAACGCCGTAACCACTGGGCTACATGCTAACAACTTCAGGGAATAAAGTGATAAGTAACAGATAGAGAACCTTTGGATGCTTAAGCTGAATCAACTCGAATGAAAAAGTTTGATATTGCCTTCTATGGTCGCCTCTTTATAAAGACTTTATAGTTGGTGTTTAGTTATTCTTAGCCAGCCGAGTAGCATGGAAAGTTTTCTGGGGGAAACTGTTTAGCCTGGAACCAAGAGAGAATCGAGCCACAGGTGAAGCTGTGATGACAAATAGGAGAAATTGTAGCAGAGCTGTCTGTGTGATGGTGTCCACTGGTCAACATGTCTCGTCTCTGTGTCCCAGCGCGATGGAGAGCCACTCTCTGCTCAACCCCAACCTGCAGAGCAGCGAAGGCGTCCTGTCCAGCTTCCGCACCACCTGGCAGGAGTTTGTGGAGGACCTGGGCTTCTGGAGGGTCCTGCTGCTGCTGGTGGTCATCGCCCTCCTCTCCCTCGGCATCGCCTACTATGTCAGCGGCGTGCTGCCTTTCTCCAGCAGCCAGCTGGAGTTGGTTCACTGAGGAGGAGGAGCAGGAGGAGGAAGTGACAACGGTGGAAAAGGAACAGCATGGAGGGAAGAAGGTTGAAAAGCTGAGTCAAAGTTCTGCTCATATTAAGAAAAAGACGTGGATTTATTTGCTGCCCAGATTCATTTTTATCATCTTATCCTGTCAGCTAAACAAAAGATCTTAACAAATTCTCCTCTAATTTTTGCCTTTACTTAATGTAAAATTGTTGATTATTTCACTAAGAGGCAGGAGAACATTTAGTTTAGTTTCAGTCTTGTGTTAAATCTTGAATCTGAAGTGAGAACGACTGAAGCTGGACTCATCCAGAATCATCTGCTCCTGTTGTGTTTGACTCTAACTCTCCAACTGTCCTTTTCCTGTTACAATCTGTACATTTCAGTGTTTGTATCCTTTATTTTGACAGTGTTATCTTATTATTATTTATTATCTATTAATTTTTCTTTATACTGAATGTTTATTTCACTCCTGCATCTCTGCTGTCTTTATTGGCTGAAACCCAAATAGCATTAAATAGATTTTTTTATTTGCTGCGATGACTAAAAGTGATTAATCTCCAGCCGTCCTGTAGAGGTGATGAACGTCTAAATGCTCAGAAAAACACCTGGACTGTTTCTCTGGACTACAAGGGTCCATTTAGTGAAGCTTGCAGCTTTGTTTCATTCCACTTAACACCATGATGACCATCATGAAGAGGATTATCATGGAGTTATGAATGCAGATCAGTTCTCATGCTTTTGTTGTTTATTAATTTATCTGATCATCCTTTGCTTGATTGCTTTTCTTTTTTTTCTTTTTGCCATATCCTTTGCCATATATAGTAAATCCTGGTTTACTGTAAAAAATAAAGTCAAGAACAAATGTAGTGATAAAGAATCAAGCTTCCTGGGTCTTATTGATATTTAGAAATGAAATATTCAGCCATTCGTGGCTAAGTTGTACTTCTGACCATCAACTTAGAGCTACGTACATGAAAGATCTGCTGCTGTTGTATCAACTTTCCTGATCTCTCAGGTCTTCTGGTTCTGGTTCTGGTTCTGCTCTGCATCCCCAGAACCAGCTGTGGAGGAACACCTTTCAGCTTCTATGCACCACACATCTGGAACAAATTTCCAGAAAACTGCAAAACGGCTGAAACACTGAGTGCCTTTAAATGTAGACTAAAACCCAAATGGTCAGAGTAGCTTTTGTACCATAATAAATTAAACATTAATCAACATTTAGAATGAAAGCAATGCTTCAATAATTGTCGATTTTGTGTTCTATGACCTTATATTTTTGTGTTTTTTATGATGTAAAGACCTTTGAACTGACTTGTTGACTGATATAAACTTGCAGACAGTTTTCCACATGTGGCTTTGGGTCTTTACAAATCTTTAGTCACTAAGCCAGTCAGTCAGTCAGTCGGCTTTGAAAAACTGGATATTCCTCTGATTGCATAGTGGAATCAGTGGCACTGAAAAATGTTGGCTTCCCCACTGACCCTCCCAGATAATCATGCTCAGGTCGTGAAAATGCATATACAGTCATCTTCTTTGATAATTGCAGAAGATTTTACTGGCCTGGTCTGGTGTCCCTTTTCTCAGTGGCATGGAATGCAGAAAATGCCACACCTCGTTTTCCGTCTTGTCCTGATGGCTCCGTTTGTTTCCCTACATTCTCCCTTCAAGGGACAAAAATGCAGCTCTGCGCACACGGTGGACTAAAGCTGCCTAACATGTTTCTCTCTCTGATGTGATTATTCACACATCACATAACCAGCTCACATCTGTAGCTGCCCATGTGTTTTTAACTTTTTATACTTCACACTCCAGGCACATTCAGGGTGCTGCACATGTCTGAATGACTCATGATTTTTGTCCTTGAACAGTTTGTTAACAGATGTATGTAGTAGCTGCCTCATCCATGAGGCAGCTACTACATGCTGCCTCATGGATCTAATCTACATTTAGATCTTAATTGCTAATCTACAGGCAACATATTTTCTATGTTGCCTGTAGAAACTACATGCAACGTATTTGGATATTTGATTATGATGAATCTCTAGATTACACCACATGTAGAAGATGTTTGATTTTATTCTGATTATCTAATTTTTAATGATTAACCTTCAAAATTAATGAAGCAAAAAGAGGATACAAAATTGTGAGGAGCCACAATTATGTCTAAGAGCTGACAGCTTTACAAATATACAAAGATCCACATCCAGACTACATGGTTTATAGTTTTATTTACAAATGCTTACAAAAAATGAACCGGATTCATGAGCTTCGATGACAAAAAACCCCTAATAAATAAATAACCCGGTCTATTTTGGCACTTGTTGTAGCTTCAGTAGAGTTGGAAACATGGCAGCGTCTCTGTACCAGCTCGTAAAGTTTTCCAGAGTCAAAGTTTATTTTGCCACGGCACCACAAACGAAGAGCAACAAGAGCAACAAGCAGCAGGATCACAGCGAGAACCCAGGTGGACATCTGCCAGGGCTGAGTGTGTTCGGCACAACTCTGAGTTGGCTGGAGAGAGAGAGAGAGAATGAGAGATTCAGATTCACTACAGTTTTTATATTTCACCTAGAGAATAAACGGTTCATAGAGACACTTACATTTCCTGGTGCTGCTGTGCTGGAGATCATCTGATGTGACTTTTTCTCAATGACAGTCAGTCTAACAGCAGCGGGTTTTCCAGATCGTTTCCCATCTTGGGTGTAGCAGAAATAATCCCCGCTGTCCCCAGGCTGCGCCTCCTCAATGGTCAGTGACAGATCTCCAGTAGTGATCCAGTCAGTGGACACAGTCAGTCTGTCAGCAGGTGTCCCGCTGCAGCCTTCATAATTGAAATTCTTCACACACACATGCTTCCCATTTCTCTCCCACCAACCAGGTAAGCCTGTTCCCCGGATGGTTTTAAAGTAACACGGGAGCGTCACTTTATCACCCTGGGTCACTGACTTTTCACTGGCAACAACTACCTCCAGCTGGATGGTTTCCTTGGTTCCAGACGTGGAGCAGGTCAGTTCATAGATCCCTCCATCGGTGTACAGCGTGTGAGTGAAAACGATGTTTGAAGAGTCGATCTTTATCCGGTCTCTGTCCTCCTCTCTGCTCACTTTCCACTGTCCGCTTTGGCCAGTAGCGACCTCCCGGGTACCATCATCCCCCAAATCCCGCAGCAGCCTCCCCGGCTCGCAGCTTATAGGAATCTTGAACGGGTCTCCTACGATCACTTTCGCACAGTCCGCTGCACGCAGGCGGACAGCGAGAAAGAGGATAAAGGCGCAGAAACATCCTGATCGTACCGGTTCCATTGGAGAGCTGAGAGCTGAGTGCGGCAAAGTTGTTAATGTCTGCTGAGATAAAAAAGGAGGGAGGAGGCGGGGAAGTAGGGGGAGTCCATATTAGTTGGACACGATTATTTGTGACGTACTAACACTTCGCTTGTGGGAAGTAGGCCGCATTGATTTCACTGCTGAATCGCTTCAGAAAGCATTTGCTGTAGTTTATTAGAGTCAATTAAAGACATTGAAAGGACAGTTTTTGCAACTTTCCACTGTTTCAAGTGTGATCAGACTGGGTGTGTGTTCGCGGACGCCTCCGGGGAGTGAGGGCTTCTCACAGTCCAGTTTAGTATAAGCTTTGCAGAGACTCGGTTGGCTCCCAAGCACCTTTTTCGTTCTTTTCTCACATGCAAACTGTAACCACAAGACCCATGTGACGCGCTATTGACTCAAGAAGAAATCAGTCTTTCACCATTAACAAGTGTTTGGAAGCTGTTAATCTGGGTGGCGTTTGTTTTATTGACTTTGCAGTCCCTGCTGTTTGATCGCCAAACAGTAGGACACCTTAGTAAACACCTTCCTTTTTATAAGTAAACAGTGTTTACTTATAAAACACTGTCTCTTCCTCTATGGAAGGAATATACGATTCTATTTAAGTTACTAAACACACAGTTTAGCTTAACTTTATTCTGATTACTGGATTTGAAATAGTAACGCGTTAGACATCCCGGGGACCGTCACGCCTCACCCACAGCAGTGATACCGATTCACCCGGCTCACAGTTCCCAGGTACTTTAAACTGGTCTCCTACGATCACTTTAACAGAATCAACTACATGCGAGACAACGAGGAGAATAAACGCGTAGAAAACCCCCGATTGTAGCGGTAACATTGTGGTAACGTGTGTGGAGGCAGAGAGGATCTGTATATGAGAGCAGGATGATGTAATCTGGCTGCTGTGGCCTTCCTCTTTGTCGGCATCGCTGCATGGAGGGGGGTTATTCTGCTGTGGCAGAATACCTCTGACACAATTCCTCAGCAGAGGCGAAAAGCATTCTGGCAGGGTGCCAGAAGGTATTCTTTATCTTCATCTGTTCCTACTCTGCATAACCAGAACCAAACATGGAGGAGCATTGTGGGTAGTCATTTGGTTTAAAACCTCAAGAAAAAAAAAAAAACACAAGAGTGGCTATTAAATTAACACAAATTAAACAGATTTCGCAAAAATTACCAACATCCAAAACCAAAATACTTGTGTCCCTTTAAGCTAAAATATATAGTAAATTCATGTATTTTATTTCTAGCGAATATTTTGTTTTGTAAAATTCAACATTTTTAACCTAATAAATTTGCATGCTATCAAATATTGCTCCCAGTATATTTATCATCAAAACATTCTACCTATAAATCACAGAAATTTTAATGACTCGATATTAAATGCATATAATTACCTGGAAAAAAATACCTAGTGTTTTTTTTTTCTTTTTTTAACCAAATATTTGTTTCTCTCTTTTTTTGCATTTGAACAAAACCATAAACAAATACCAAGTGTAATTCTTTATTTTTTTAACTAACCTGTTTGATTACAATAATACTTAATCACATACATTAAAACTGTTCCATAAGTCCGTGCTCTATTCCTGTGAGTTTAAGCAACATTCTTGCCGGCTGTCCCTCACAGTTTGTTGTTTTGATTTCAAGCGTTACTTACACTTACACTCATGATGCAGTATGGTTCAAACAATTATTCCTTCTCAGCTTGCAAGCTATTGATATACAAAATCATTCAAATGTGTGCTATCGGATGCAAACTCTTTTCTACTTTGTAAAAAATACTTAAATAATGGTGACCTCACATAGGCTACTTTCTGACAGGACACGTGTACTCTCTTTCTTGTTTTCACTTTGGATTATAAAGCCTCCTTTTTATCAGTTATTGTCTTTTCATAAAATATTGTTTTATAGCCTGTCATCATGTGAATTAAAAGCTGACTAGTTCTAGTTGTCTTTGAGGTCTTATTGTTACTGGGGTTCCAACCATTTACTTCAGGTCCTTGTGTAAATCATCCGCATTTCAACTGCCAACATAAACACAGATTTTCTCTCTGGTCTTTGCTCACTTACTGACACAAGCACACAAGCTGGGTAGGTGAGGTGATGATGCAATAAGAAGAGGCAGGAGGGTAAGGGACTAGCAGGCAGGCGGAAAAAAGAAAGAAAACTTTATTAATCCCCTTGGGATTTTCCCTCAATGAAACTGTAAGTTTGGTTGTGCAGAAGATCAAGTTAGCACTTTTTCCAGTTTAGTAACCTGGGCTGGCTCACTGTGCAGCCTCTTTTGTATTTTTCTCACATGCAAACTGTAACTACAAGATCCATGTGATGCACTATTGAGTCTACATGAAGTCATTGCTGCTTCATTGAGCATAAGAGGAAGCAGAGAGCTTGAAGAGGAAGTGGTGACATTAGAAAAGTATCAGCATGGAGGAAAAAAGGTTGAGAAGTTGAGTCAAAGTTCTACTCAAACAAAAGATGCAGATTTTTCATTTCAGTTTCAGTCTTATGTTAAATCTTGAATCTGAGGCTGGACTCATCCAGAATCATCTGCTCCTGTTGTGTTTGACTCTATCTCTGCAACTGTCCTTTTCCTGTTACAATCTGTATATTTCAGTGTTTGTATCCTTTATTTTGACAGTGTTCTCTTATTATTATTTATTATGTATTCATTTTTCTGTGAGGATTTGAGTTTTCTGTGTGTTTATTTTTGGTCTCCTTGTCCAGCTAGTCTCCCTGTTGTCCTGTCTTCCCCCTTGATTGTTTCCCAGCTGTGTCGTTCTCTGTGATTACCCCCTGTGTATTTAAGTCCACCTGTTGTCCGTGTCTCTTGTCTGGTCCTTGTCATATGTCGTCTACTGTCAGTTGTCAGATGTCATTTGCAGTCAGTTTTCCTGTGCTACCTGAGATTTTGAATCTAAATAAATCATCATTTATCTACACTTCAACCTGGGTCTACCTGCTTTCTTTATACTGAATGTTTATTTCACTTCTGCATCTCTGCCTCCTTTGCTGCGATGACTAAAAGTGATCTCATGCCGTCCTGTGGAGGTGATGAACGTTTGGTGTCCCTTTTGTTTGTGGCATGGAATGCAGAAAATGCCACACCTCGTTTTCCGTCTTGTCCTGATGGCTCCATTTGTTTCCCCACATTCTCCCTTCATCAGGGGACGAAAATGCAGCTCTGCACACTAGACTGACTAAAGCTGTCTAACCAGTTTCCCTTTTATTCACCCATCACATAAGCAACTCCCATCTGTTGCTGCCCATGTAGTGTTTTTAACTTTTTATACTTCATACTCCAGTTCAAACAGACAGTTTGATTCAGGGCGCTGCACATGTCTGAATGACTCATGATTTTTGTCCTTGAACAGTTTGTTGATGATGGGACACAAGGCAGTTATAGTCAATGTTTTATATATTTTTAATTCTGTTATCAGACATGGACGAGGCAGCTAAATGGGTAAAAACTACATGCAACGTATTTGCATATTTGATTATCTGAGTGATCGCCCTAATGCTGCTGCAAATGGGCTTTTTAGTAGCTTTATAAATACATTTGCAGAAGTTTAGTCTAGTCCCGTCTAGTTTTGTAGGTGCACTTATGTCTGTTCTTAGAGCAGAAGAAGCAGCAAAATATTAGGACAGAAAAAGAAAATAAGGTGATCAGGTGGATGAGGTTCCAACGATTTCGTGTTTAACTGTTCCTGATAAACGTAGCTCCAGTTTAGCATCACCTCAAATGTCCGAAATGGA
>NW_006800334.1:475360-481944 GCF_000485575.1 Poecilia formosa
AAATAAATAACCCGGTCTATTTTGGCACTTGTTGTAGCTTCAGTAGAGTTGGAAACATGGCAGCGTCTCTGTACCAGCTCGTAAAGTTTTCCAGAATCAAAGTTTATTTTGCCACGGCACTGAAGAGAACAGGCGTTTCAACGTGCGTTCGTTTATTTATTTTTTTTGAACAGAATAATACAACTGCAGTACACACAAGACACAGCAGAGGTCAGTATAACAGCCTCTCCTTTAACCATTAAACAAAATTACTGCTTCTTATTTCAACAGGCACCACAAACAAAGAACAATAAGAGCAACAAGAGCAACAAGTAGCAGGATCACAGCGAGAACCAACGTGGACATCTGCTGAGTGTGTTCGGCACAACTCTGAGTTGGCTGGAGAGAGAAAGAGGATTTTAGAGACTTTCAGACTCACTACAGTTTTTATATTTCACCTATAAACTTGGGTCATAGAGGCACTTACATTTCCTGATGCTGCTGTGCTGTTGGAGATCATCTGATGTGACTTTTTCTCAGTGACAGTCAGTCTAACAGCACCAGGAGTTCCAGATTTAGATTGTTTCCCATCTTGGGTGTAGCAGAAATAATCCCCGCTGTCCTCAGGCTGCGCCCCATCAATGGTCAGTGACTGATCTCCAGTAGTGATCCAGTCAGTGGACACAGTCAGTCTATCAGCAGGTGTCCCGCTGCAGCCTTCAGGTTCTTCACACACAAAGGTTTTCCGCTTTTCTCCCACCGACCAGTTAAGCCTGTTTCTCCGTCACCGTCTCACCCTGGGTCACAGAAACTTTACTGGCAAAAACTACCTCCAGCTGGATGGTTTCCTTGGATCCAGACGTGGAGCAGGTCAGTTCATAAATCTCTCCATCGGTGTACAGCGTGTGGGTTAAAACGATGTTTGAAGAGTCGATCTTTATCCAGTCTCTGTCCTCCTCTCTGCTCACCTTCCACTGCCCGCTTTGACCAGTAGTGACATCCCGGGGACCGTCCAGCCCCACCCGAAGCAGTGATACTGAATCGCAAGGCTCACAGTTCACAGGAACTTTAAGCTGGTCTCCTACGATCACTTTAACAGAATCCGCTACATGCGAGACAATGAGGAGAATAAACGCGTAGAAAACACCCGATTGTAGCGGTAACATTGTGGTAACGTGTGAGGAGGCAGAGAGGATCCGTGTGTGAGAGCAGATAAGGCAGAAGGCAGACCTTTTAAAGCGAAGCTTGTTCCTGTTTTCGGAAGAAAAGAGGATTGTTCCTCTTTCTGGAACAAGAGAAACAGGTTGGCCACAAATCCTCCTGAAGATTAGCCCGAAATATGGTAAAAGATACGGGTTGTTTATGCCTGACTGATTGTTTACAACACTGACTGATTTTACTGACAAGGTAATGGTGGAAAAGAAAAATCATGGAAGTTAAGAAGGTTGAAAAGTTGAGTCAAAGTTCTGCTCAAACAAAAACGTAGATTTATTTGCTGCCCAGATTCATTTTTATCATCTTATCCTGTCAGCTAAACAAAAGATCTTAACAAATTCTCCTCTAATTTTTGCCTTTACTTAATGTAAAATTGTTGATTATTTCACTAAGAGGCAGGAGAACATTTAGTTTAGTTTCAGTCTTGTGTTAAATCTTGAATCTGAAGTGAGAACGACTGAAGCTGGACTCATCCAGAATCATCTGCTCCTGTTGTGTTTGACTCTAACTCTCCAACTGTCCTTTTCCTGTTACAATCTGTACATTTCAGTGTTTGTATCCTTTATTTTGACAGTGTTCTCTTAATATTATTTATTATGTATTCATTTTTCTTTATACTGAATGTTTATTTCACTCCTACATCTCTGCTGTCTTTTTTTGGCTGAAACCCAAATAGCATTAAATAGATTTTTTATTTGCTGTGATGACTAAAAGTGATTAATCTCCAGCCGTCCTGTAGAGGTGATGAACGACTAAATGCTCAGAAAAACACCTGGACTGTTTCTCTACACTAAAAGGGTCCATTTAGTGAAGCTTGCAGCTTTGTTTCATTCCACTTAACACCATGATGACCATCATGAAGATGATTATCATGGAGTTATGAATGCAGATCAGTTCTCATGCTTTTGTTGTTTATTCATTTATCTGATCATCCTTTGCTTGATTGCTTTTCTTTTTTTTCTTTTTGCCATATCCTTTGCCATATATAGTAAATCCTGGTTTACTGTAAAAAATAAAGTCAAGAACAAATGTAGTGATCAAGAATCAAGCTTCCCGAGTCTTATTGATGTTTAGAAATTGAGTATTAAATAATTAGCCATTTAGCTGAATTGTACTCTTCACCATCTATTTAGAGCTATTATTGCTGGTATGGACAGCAAATGTAAGACTGCTTTATGGTGGCATATAAACAAATGTGTTGAGGCCCTCATATAAGAACGATTGCAGGCTTCACACTATTTAGTAATGCAAATGAGCCCTGAGCCAGATGGAAGCCTTCTGCACAAACTGTCATGATGTGTGGTTGTTGTTGTTGGTGAGGAAGACGCCCGTAAACCTAGGCAGACATTTAGACAATGTTTAATAATAATAAATCCAGAGAAACAGAATCCAAAACACAAGGAGCAACAAGGAAACAAGAATGTGCAGCGAATAGACAGACGTACCATAGACGAGGACCAGACAAGAGACAAAGACAACAGGTGGGTTTAAATACACAGGGAGGACATGACATCACAGAGACTCACAGGGGAAACAAGAACACAGAAAAAACCAAGAAATGAAAACAGATCACCACACAAACACTATAATTTCAATATTAAGGCTAAGTTGCAGAGTCAGAGAAGCTTTTCCATATGTGACATTGGCTCTTTATCGTGGGTCACGATAAACTATAAGGTTCAACTTGTCAACTGCAACAACTGAGCAGTGATGGCAGTGACTTTTATAAACTTTTATAAAGTAGCTGCTATCACTCAGATCTCACTTGTCTCACAGCCAAGGCTGAGTTGTAACTGTGAGATAAGTTGTACCTTTAGGCATCTCTGAGGTCCTTTCAGTCACAAAACGATGACAGCTGCTAAGCCGGCTTTTGTTCTTCCTCACATGCCACACCTTTCATTCTGCCACAGCCTTGACTCCCTTCAATTTTATACATTTGGCCTGAATGTTTTAAATCTAAATAAATCTGACATTGTTGCTACAAGGTAGTTTTACTTAAAATTTCATCTTAGAATTCTATTAACATTCTGATGTGGTATAATAGGGTAATAGCTGTATGCAAACAAATGCCATCCTCATGTTTGATTGTGTGAGGTGTGGCCCAGTCCACTTCTCTACACTTGCCAAGCAGGAAATGGTGAATACAAGTTTATTGCTTATTTACATGTTGTATTCGCATGGTAATTAATAGCTATTGTTTTACTAATGAACCAAAAGCAAAGAATACAAATTGGGAGGCGTTTAAAGATCTTTATTTATGTCTGAGAGCTGACAGTCTTACAGCTTAAAGGGGATGAAGAGTCAAGACATGGCACAGCATAAAAAACTGGTTTCCCCAGCCAAAACGGGAGACTTGACAGGTATGTGATGATGGTTGTATGTATGACAAGCAACCCATCTACTTAATATTTGCTTCATTATATAGCATAGCTGATTTTTACCCCCTACTACAGTTTTACACGATCGTTGCGTAATTTACAACACCACAAATAAAGGAGAGCAACAATAAGGACCAACAGGATCGCAGCGAGAACCCAGGTGAATATCTGCCAAGGCTGAGTGTGTTCGTCGCAACTCTGGGTTTGCTGCAGATGAAGAGAGAGAGAGAAAGGAGAGTTTAAAGAGACATTCAGACTCATTAAAGTTTTTATATTTCACCTAAAGAATAAACTTGGTTCATAGAGACACTTACATTTCCTGGTGCTGCTGTGCTGGAGATAATCTGATGTGACTTTTTCTCAGTGACGGTCAGTCTAACAGCAGCGGGATTTCCAGATCGTTTCCCATCTTGGGTGTAGCAGAAATAATCCCCGCTGTCCTCAGGCTGCGCCCCGTCAATGGTCAGTGACAGATCTCCAGTATTGATCCAGTCAGTGGACACAGTCAGTCTGTCATCAGGTGTCCCGCTGCAGCCTTCAGAGTCGAAGTTCTTCACACACAGAGGATTCTCATTTTTCTCCCACCAACCATGTAAGCCTGTTCCCCCGATGGTTTTAACGTAACACGGGAGCGTCACTTTATCACCCTGGGTCACGGACTTTTCACTGGCAACAACTACCTCCAGCTGGATGGTTTCCTTGGTTCCAGACGTGGAGCAGGTCAGTTCATAGATCCCTCCATCGGTGTACAGCGTGTGAGTGAAAACGATGTTTGAAGAGTCGATCTTTATCCGGTCTCTGTCCTCCTCTCTGCTCACCTTCCACTCCCCACGCTGAAAAGTAGCGACATCCCGGGTACCATCATCCCCCAAATCCCGCAGCAGCCTCCCCGGCTCGCAGCTTATAGGAATCTTGAACGGGTCTCCTACGATCACTTTCGCACAGTCCGCTGCACGCAGGCGGACAGCGAGAAAGAGGATAAAGGCGCAGAAACATCCTGATCGTACCGGTTCCATTGGAGAGCTGAGAGCTGAGTGCGGCAAAGTTGTTAATGTCTGCTGAGATAAAAAAGGAGGGAGGAGGCGGGGAAGTAGGCGGAGTCCATATTAGTTGGACACGATTATGAGTGACGTACTAACACTTCGCTTGAAGGAAGTAGGCCGCATTGATTTCACTGCTGAATTCCTTCAGAAAGCAGTTTATTAGAGTCAATTAAAGACATTTGAGAGGACAGCTTTTGCAACTTGCAACTGTTTCAAGTGTGATCAGACTGGGTGTGTGTTCGCGGACGCCTGCGGGGGGTGAGGGCTTCTCATAGTGGTGAAAAATAAAAGTGATCGCAATATTATTTTCTACACTAAACGATTTTGAGAATTATCACTGTAGCTTTAATAGTCCAATCAGAGGGAGAGAGAAAGAAACTTCATGAATCCCTCTGGGATTTTCTCTCATGGAAATTGTAAATTGGTCAGAAGATCAAATCAGCACTTTTTCCAGTTTAGTATAAGCTTTGCAGAGACTGGGTTGGCTCCCAAGCACCTTTTTCGTTCTTTTCTCACATGCAAACTGTAACCACAAGACCCATGTGACGCGCTATTGACTCAAGAAGAAATCAGTCTTTCACCATTAACAAGTGTTTGGAAGCTGTTAATCTGGGTGGCGTTTGTTTTATTGACTTTGCAGTCCCTGCTGTTTGATCGCCAAACAGTAGGACACCTTAGTAAACACCTTCCTTTTTATAAGTAAACAGTGTTTACTTATAAAACACTGTCTCTTCCTCTATGGAAGGAATATACGATTCTATTTAAGTTACTAAACACACAGCTTAGCTTAACTTTAAGCTGATTACTGGATTTGAAATAGTAACGCGTTAGATTACTTGTTACTGAAAAAAGTGGTTAGAAAAAATATCTAAGATAAAAGAGTTGGATCTTGCATCCAATCATGCACCGATACCTTGAATTCCTCTTCCCTCGTCTCAGTGTTTTCAGAACAATAGCACAACAGCTGATCTGCACATGTGACAGGACTTGATCTTCCAGAAATTCATGTCCTCAGGTGGAGTAATACGTTCTCATTTTGTATTGTTTTTGCCCACCTTAATATTGAGACTTCACAGTTAGCCTGGCATTAAAAGATGAACACAGAAAAGTACCTCCACTTCAGTGGAGGACCTGTCATGCAGTGGGCGTGTCTGTCTTCTAAAGGGTTTGAAAACCTTGTTAAAAAGGCACATCATGTTAAATGCCTGAAATACCAAAATGATGGCCCAGATAGCACAGAATGATTGAAACAACATTGAATCAATGTCAGCCAGAAACATTGAATCAACGTTGAACGCTGACATTGAAGCAACATTGAAAGTGGTCGGTGATTTGTATGTTGAATCAGCGTTAGGGTTTCAACCATAACTGACATTATATTAATGTTGATTCAACCATCATCTGTATGTCAACTTACATGCCTATTTGTGTTGATATTACATTGAATCAGTTAGGAATCAATGTTGATTCAACAATCATCTGAACGTGGATCTGCATGCTTATTTGTGTTGATTCTACATTGAATCAATGTTATTCCAACACTCATTTAACTGTGGATCTGCATGCATATTTGTGTTTATTCTACATAGAATCAGTGTTGATTCAACCATCATCTGAACGTGGATCTGCATGAATATTTGTGTTGATTTTACATTGAATGAGTTAGGAATCAACATTGATTCAATCATCATTTGAACATGGATCTGCATGCATATTGCATATTTGTGTTAATTCTACATTGAATAGGTTAGGAATCAACGTTGAATCAACCATCTGAATGTGGATCTACATGCAGATTTGGGTTGATTTTATATTGAATGAAAGCTAAGGATTTATGTACATTTTACGTCTGATAGGTCTACATCATAACATGCCACTAAAAGTTTCTTCACTGGTGTTAAACACACTATATTATTGGCAGATGATGCGTACACTGTGTACAAAAGTTTAAAAATGACAACATGGGTTT
>NW_006800334.1:483176-496074 GCF_000485575.1 Poecilia formosa
TGGATGGTTGTTTGATGGCTGATCCTCCGTCATTTGTCGACTTCAACCAAAAATCAACGATTCTAACTATATTTCAACGTTGATTTAACATCGTGTGCTATCTGGGGCAATATCACAATATGTAAAGCGTAGTGATCAAATCGGGTTCCACTTGTGTGTTGGGGAAAAATTATTCCATCTAAACTGCTATAAATTGCGGAGTATAAGTCGCATTGTGTGGTTTTATTTTCCTCGCATCATGACGATGAAAAAAACAACATTCAAGTCGCATTTATTTAGAAACAAAGTCAAACGTGAGGGTTTATGCTAATGATTTGATCTGGTGACACGTTGTGGTCAGTTACCTGCTTTTCAACAAATTCACATAACTGTCGACTTCGGGAGCGTGCAGCGGTGGGAGCCTTATGTAATGTAAAACCGGCCTGATTGGTTGTGTTTCACGAAGCGACCAAGAAACTCCGCCGGCTATACGTTCTCCCCCTGAATGACGTTCAAAGAAGAAAGTTCTTCCATATATGGAGTTGTTTCTCCAGCTCTACCAGACGTGGCTTTCAGTCCACGATTTTGTTGTTCGTGCATGGTAACCTACTTACATGGTGCTCTTCTTAAACATTGTGCCTGTGAGAAAAAAAAAAAAAACCAAAAAAAAAAAAAAACCCAACCACATGTGGTTTTTTGTTTCTTCTGTCACTTTTGTGACAGAAAGGAAAAAAAAGAAAAGCGCTAAAACAACACCAGGTCATTGATAACACCTTAGAAAAAAAAACACAACAAAAAACAGGTCTGTTTGTTTGTTTTTGTATGCTTTCATTAACCTTACAAAAATGCATCAGCTGAAACACGCCTTACAAACAACCACAAAAACTCGGTTCACATATCATCTCTCACCTAAAGGAGTGTTTGACAGGTATTTCCGCTTGAACTTGCATGCAGGTTACTTCCTCAGAACCCCACCTCGGTCAGAGCAGCAGGATGGTGCCTCACCTATCAAAAGAGGGGGAAAAAACCGGCCAAAGAAATTCGCTTTAGAGCACCACGCCCTTTGACTCTGTTCTTATCTCTGATGTCTGTCTGAAAAAACCCGCATAGCAAAAATAAAGTAGCGTGTCTGGCACGTGCACAGAGGCCGGGTGGGAAGATAATTCTTTGCACTTTTACAAAGTAAACTGCCTAATTAAATCTTAAATGCAGCATTTCTTTTTTCGGTTGTTGTTTATCTCTGCTGAAACCATTAAATAAAATCTGATAGCATTGTTGTTCTCAATAAACAAATGCTGAAGCATTTGTGTTAGAGTTTGTGTTACAATTCAAGCACACTGTTACAGTAATCAACTAAACTTACGTACATAGATGTTTCTCAAGATCTTGTTGAATGACTAATGACAATAATTTATCTCTCAATCTTACAACTCAAGATCTCTCAGAGGTGATCTTTAAAGCAGTCTGCAGCCAGTTGCTATGGAGGTTACACAGTCAGATATTATCAGGGTTTAAAATAGCAGCAAATTATTTCATAACTTCATAACCATCTCGCTCCTATAAGTCTGTTTAAAAACTACAGTCTCAGCCCTCCAGCTCTGCCAGCAGCAGAAACAGCAACATTAGACCTATCAGGGAAAACTTAGACCACATTTGCTTTGAATTGTCCCCACGTGAAGACAATGATTCAGTATAATACTATTAAATATTAGATTCTTGATCAATATGGGTTGTTGCTATGTTGTTGTACAGTGTTTTAAGACCGTGTTCAATGTGCCTTTTTAACTTTGAGCCCAGCGCCGTGCAGAGACGGTAAAATTCGCTCACTATACAAGCCCTAGACTGCGGTTACCGTAGAGGTTTCGATTCGATCGCGCAGCGCACAAACGCTAAAACCTTTGCCAGACACTCCGTTAGCTAATAACACCTGAGTCATCGTATGACGCACCTTCTAAAAATAGAATAAAACAATTATATAGAGTTCGATTTTTTTAATGATCTCCGAAAGTGGACGGAGATCATTAAAAATGATCATTAAAAATGACGCACCTTCTAAAAATAGAATAAAACAATTATATAGAGTTCGATTTTTTTTAATGATCTCCGAAAGCGGACGGCCATACAGATAAAAAAGATAGGATATTTGAGAGCGTATATCCATTTCAACAGGGTGTATGATATTGAGTTTACACTGACTGCGCTGTGCTTAACCTGTTCACATACCTTGACATATAGCCACTTTCTTTTTTTTTCTTGTTATACGCTTTGTTTGGAACGAATATGGTGATCGGCACTGAAAATTGTGATAAATATTTCTTAAAAGCTTTGAGAGTTCCAAAGATCGGGAGCTGGAAAAGAAAAAGTGCTATATGTCCCCATATGAACGCAGTAGGCAGATGGAAAATGTTCATTTATACAATGAACAGATAAGGCCTCCTTCTTTAGACAATTAAATTCTCTTTCAGCATTTCGACAAGGAAGTTGTGGTTACATTTGCATATTCCTGAGGCCATTCGATTTCTAAAACGGCATTTCACAAGCAGTTATACATATCAACGTGTGAAATAGGCATAATGGTTGTTAATGACCCGCTGTCACTTCGGCACACATGGTTTCACAATTTACCTCAAAGAGCGAACACATTTGTCAGGGAACATAAACGGATTTATCAACATGAACACAGTCACTCAGTCAGCAATGCAGACGGAAAGCAAACAGAATACGCGCACAGATGTGGTTGCACTGTAATCCTCTGTGAAAGCGTCCAGTGTACGGCTCAGACTGTGTGCTGCTCCGCGCAGGAGGCCTTCGTCGTCACGCCGCCTGATACCGACAATCATTCGTTCATGCTTGAAACGTTTCGCTTCTTTTCTTCCTGTTGCTCCCGGCCGCCATGTCGTCACATAATGACTGATTGATGTTCGGCAGGCACGGGCCTAACATGTCTATTTTGGGCACGCGGCCTGGATTTGAGGAGGCCCGGTGTGTACTGCAGGCTGCAGGCTTTAGAAGTGCCACTGCTTCTAGGCAGAAGCAGAGACGCTTCACTCATGTGATATCTAAATATCACATAAGTCACTATTTCAATTTTCTATACCATAATGAATGCTTTAAAATTTCTGAATGCTTTTTGTGATAAATTACGACATTTCGAAAAAATTAGGCGGTTACAGCACGCTGAGAACTGGACTGCATACCGAGGAGGCCAATCAGTGATTTGATTGAGGCTGTTGGGCACAAAAGTAGCAGGATACAAACAACCAAACCATCGATCTTAATTACCTGCATCTTCCTAATATTAGCCTTTACTAAATGTAAACTTTCATAAGTTGAGTACTTTTCGATGCAAGAGGACACATGTAATTTCACTATTGTGTTAAATCTTGCATTTGAAGTGAGTACATCTTAAGTTCGTGTTTATTAATTAAATATTCAGCTTTTAATGATTAATGGCTCTCCTGCTAAGTTGTACTTTTTACCGTCAGTGGAAACAATCCATTCCGTCTAAGAGGATCAGAGCCTAATCATGGAAGGCAGATATAAATTTGTATTTTACAATGGTCTATAATGTATTTCTTGCCCTTATCAAATAAGGGCCTGAAATAACTTAACTCACATCCCCTTTTATCTTCCTTATTTGTACCAGGGAGAACTTCTAAAAGCCATGTCTTTCAGAGGAGAGTGGGTGTTTTAAATACTTTATCCGTCTTTTTTTTTTGTGTGTGTGTGTGTGTGTGTGTGTGTGTGTGTGTGTGTGTGTGTGTGTGTGTGTTACCAAAGCCGAGACACACCGTGACCGCGCCATTGAACCCGCTGCGCTTTTTCTTCTTATCGAAACTGCATGTGGGGAAGATAGCGTGACAAACCTATCTGGCCAATTTCCTTATCTGGTTATTAGATTGTGAAATCCGCCACATGTCTCATACATTGACATGAAATAGATCAAACACAAAGAAGAAATAACAGAGAATTAACAAATGCGACAAGAAGATTGATGTCCGAGAGAGCTGACGGCTTATAAAAAAAGATCCGCGTCTAATGGCGATATTATCTTTACAAGCTTATGGATTTAAAAAGTCATTCGGAAGCTTTAATATCGCTGTGTTTATTAGATGACCTCAAGAAAATCTGAATATAACAGATGATTATCTACTAAAAATAAATGCTTTACAATTTAAGGATGCTTATGTGTTAAATTACGACATTTCATTTATGTGACAGAAAAACTTCACAAAATAACCTCTTTTAATTGAATTAAGCTATTTAAGAAGTAGGTATAAGATATCATAGACCGCAGTTGTTACGTATTCAAATCAGTAATATTAATTTTCAGCCACAACATAAAAGTGTACGTTTAATGCGATAACGATTATTGGAAACGGCAAGGGTGTCTGACAATTTAATGCGTAGCTACTGCTTGATTAACCGGTTTGATATAATGGCGTCTTGCTACTTTAGGCCTGTCATGCGATTTGCTTGGACAGATTCGAGGCAAGAACAAAAGAAAATACTGACAGAGCTTTCTTTATGCCATTCCATAAAGCTTTAAATTTCAATTAGGCCTATTGCTGAGCAGCATAGGAATTAAGCAGTGATTAATACAATAATACAGTAGCTACTGGGTTATTGTTCTTTCACGAATTGTGGTTCTGCACGAATGCGAGGAGTTCTAAGACAAGTTCACTGAAGCACATTTTCAACAATGACAATAACAATAACACCACCACCAACAATAATAATACATTTTTATTTGTATGGCGAATAACACTCAAGTAAAATTACAAACAGAACACGATCGTACATTAAACAAAATCATAAAAGGAGAACACTTAAATACATAAGGGAAGAAAAACTATGCATTGGAGCATGACAACATTACCGACGGAAATGATAAAGCGAAAATTATACGACATAAAACAGCATTTTTGTCCTGCTACAGATTGTGAATGCCTTGAAAGGGGGAGAACGGGTTTCGCGAACCTGCCAAACCCGTGTCTGAACTGAGGCCTTGAGGCTTGTCTGGGCTGTGCCAAGCAGGAATATTATCAGCCCATTAAATGGCCGTTAACCTTCACCACTCCACTCTAAATCTTCCTGCCATGTCTTCATTTAAATCATCTTCTCCACAGCCTCCTCTTCTCAAAAGGAACCGTTGCATTCTGCCATCGTAGTAGTGCTGTTATTTCTGCTCCTTTTCTCACCAGTGTGGAAAACCGCAAAACAAGACAATTCTTTCTCTGTAAAGGAAGTCTCAACGGGACAGCTTTTGTAGCTCAGACTGTCATTTCTTATTTAATTACACTTTTTCAGCTCCCACAGCTCCACAGCTGTCAATGCACATTTCAACATGGTAATAGCTTTAACACACGGTTGGTTGTCATCTGTACAGATTAGTTCACATGACTAAGTTCATGCGATCACAAAATCCACATGCGAGACACTATCATCCAGTTTATTTATTGTTGTAGCTTCACCAGAGTTGGAAGCATGGCAGCTTCTCCATACCACCTCGTAGAACTTTCCAGAATCACTGCTTAATTTTCCAGAGCGCCACAAATAAAGAATCAGAAGGACCAGCAGGATCGCAGCGAGAAGCCAGGTGGATATCTGCCAAGGCCGAGTGTGTCCGGCACAAGTCTGAGTTGGCTGCAGAGGAAGAGAGAGAGAGAAAGGGGATTTTAGAGACATTCAGACTCGTTAAAGTTTTTATATTTCACCTAGAGAATAAACTTGGTTCGCCACTTACATTTCCAGGTGCTGCTGTGCTGTTGGAGATCATCTGATGTGACTTTTTCTCAGTGACGGTCAGCCTAACAGCAGCAGGAGTTCCAGATTTGCAATCGGAACTCCTGATTCCTTGGATGCAGCAGAAATAATCCCCGCTGTCCTCAGGCTGCGCCCCCTCAATGGTCAGTGACAGATCTCCAGTAGTGATCCAGTCAGTGGACACAGTCAGTCTGTCAGCAGGTGTCCCGCTGCAGCCTTCAGAGTCGAAGTTCTTCACACACACATGCTTCCCATTTCTCTCCCACCAACCAGGTAAGCCTGTTCCCTGGATGGTTTTAAAGTAACACGGGAGCGTCACGTTATCACCCTGGGTCACAGACTTTTCACTAGCAAAAACTACCTCCAGCTGGATGTACTTGGTTCCAGACGTGGAGCAGGTCAGTTCATAAATCCCTCCATCGGTGTACAGCGTGTGGGTGAAAACGATGTTTGAAGAGTCGATCTTTATCCGGTCTCCGCTTACGTTCCACTGCCTGCTCTGACCAGTAGCGACATCCAGCCTCACCCGAAGCAGTGATACTGACTCGCCCGGCTCACATTTCACAGGAACTTTAAGCTGGTCTCCTATGATCACTTTAACAGAGTCCGCTACATGCGAGACGAGGAGAATAAATGCGTAGAAAAATCCAGATTGTAGCGGTGCCATTGTGTAAACGTGTGCGCAGGCAGATAGGATCTCGTGAGCTGCATTTACCACGAAGCGTGAAAGGAGTGAGTGGGCTCCTGCCTGCCTCCTGCCTGCCTCCTGCGGGTGTCCAGCTCCGCCCACCGTCCCTCCTCTTGGGGAGTTGCAGTACAATGCGACTCGTCTTGATTGAGTCGCATTGTACTGTAATGTACTGTCATCTACTGGACTAATGATACATTGAATTTCCCCATGTCTCTCCAATTTTTTAAATACTATTATAAAATCCCTGTCCTTCACTGATTCTAAAAATCTTAATCAACTCTGGCTGAGTGTGGGTCGCGCCAAAACTTTATGTTAGGCTTCTTGTCAGGATAAAGTACTCGAATGAAATACTTCAAACTGTGAGCATGAAATATCTTGAGTCTTACATAAGGATTGTAAACATTTGCTGACACCTACTGTCATAAAGAGAAATCGCAAGCTGATACCATGAACGCCAACTTTTTATTTATTTATCTTTTGGCTGATAAACTAAAGACGTTATAACTATTTTTATAATGTGTAAATTTGGACATTTTCGTGTATTTTTATTTTTTCATTTTAGTTTGACAATACTTTACCTAAAAGCGTCTCAGTGCTGGCTTCCTAAGGTAGAAAGTTGCTTAAGCAGTTGAATTTTTCTATTGGTTGCAGAGGTACAGCTTGGTACAATTTCGTCACACTCCGATTTTGAGATATGAAGCACCGATTGCAAGTCAGGAAGTGGAATAACAGCCAGAATAACAGCTGTCAGCTGGCCGGGCGCTCCAGGTGACACGTTCAGGAAGTGATGGACGCAGGGACTGAACAGTAAATACAAAAACTGGTGTTTAATAGGAAATAAACTGTTTCTTGGTCAGGCAGGCCAGGGTCAGAACCAGGGAATCCAAATCAGGGTCAGGCAATTCCAGATCTCGGGGTCAGACAGACAGGGGGTCAGAGCCAGCAGGTCCAAATCCAGATCAAAACGGGTTCCAGATCTCCGGGTCAGACAGACAGGGGGTCGAAGCCAGAAGGTCCAAAGCCAGTGGTGGGGGTCAGGATCGGGGACAGGAGAGGCAACTAGGCAGAAGGAAGAGACAGACAGGTTAGTTACTGGGCAGTTAGCTCAAGTCACTACAGCAGGCCTGAAAGTGTTACCGCTGAGGGTTTCACAATAATCTGACGCCGTGCAGGGGGAAGATCCGTCCTTATATAGCAGCAGCAGCTGGGGATCAAGGTGATGATTATCAGGTGTGAGTGGTCACAGCTCAGCAGCAGCTGTGACACCAGGTTCGGTACACCAAGAGAAAACGACTAACTCCTGGCACATAGCTTTCCCCAATGAGTGGGAGTTAAACACCGATATTATTCAGACAGGTCTGGTTGAAAAGTGTTTGGTTTGTAAAGTATTTCAAAGCAGAGCACATCGGTTTAATTGATTAATTAAAGTTAAGCCTTCAAACATAATAGGTTTATTTAACCGTAATGTCCTATCTGCGATGTGGAGAGTATTATATTTGTAAATGAATAATATGTATTCCTTGTAGAAAAGTGCAGTCCACATTTGAACATTTTAGAATCAAACTAAGAGATTTCCTTTTTACTATGGAACATCCTTTACTATAAAAGGTGAAGAATAATATAGAAATCAGTAATACATGACTGAAAAACAAACTTCGGCTCCGTTGTTTTTTTCTTCTTCTCTGCTCTCTGCTCATGGTTGCTTGGCAACATGAGTTACGCCGAGGTGGGGGCGGGGACAGATGGTGAAGGCTAGACCTGTCCGAATCCACAGATATTTTTCTTCTAGTCTTAGTTTATTCCCGGCCTTCGAAGGACCAGTTCTACGTAGACCAGTCCTTCGAAGGATGCAGACCCTGAATTCGGACACAGCTATCGAGTTTTATACATGACCGTTACTGTGTGACGCACCTGTACTGGAAGCAGTAGGAGAATTCAACTACAATAGGTTCAACCTAAGGAGGCCAGCAGTAGGTTTCAGGCAAAGATTTGTCAGGACTAAAGAAATTTAGAGCATTCAAAGTGTCTTGTCTGGAGCTTATTATAACAAGGTAATAAACTCTTTATAACACATGAGAGATGCACTTACATCTCTCCTGTAGAGATGTAAGTGCACAGCAAATTCAAAAGTGCACTTTTGAATTTGCAGTGCTGGTGATCATCTGATGGTCAGCCTAACAGCAGCAGGAGTTCCTGATTTATAATGTGCTTTTACCTCTGAGGAAACCACATAGAACAGTGCTATTTCTGACAAACAAACAAACAAAACAGAAATGTACTTTTACCTTAGAAAAAAACACAGAAATGTGCTTTTACCCCTGTCTAAAAGCCACACACAAAACATAGAGGTAAAACCTCTGTGTGTGAGTGCTGACAAACAAAAAGGTGGAAAATCTTGCTCTAATTAATTAACTATGTGCTTAACAGTAACTTCACGCAGCTGCTTTAGTTTTTTTCAGAACTTTTTATACACATCGTTTTGAAAAAATGGAGACGTGAACCATGAAAACTGTAAATCTTTCTTAAAAGTTTTATTGAGAAAATTTCAGCTTTAATTAGAGCTGAAAGGCGCAAATCTCCACATAAAATGCAATAAACAGACAGCATTAATTTATTTGGTGAAGAGGCCAGTTGACCTCTTCACAAAAGAGGTCAACTGGCTGGTGAGCAGCCTTCTCTGTCCCAGCATTTCATATGAAGACAGTTCTTCATCTCCTTTGATTTATGAGACCGAAGGCGCCATCCAAATCCAGATACACAAAGGAGCAGAAACCACCAGAATAACGATAATAATGCCAATGAAGACAGGAATGCTAATACACAAAGGTTCCTTATGTGCAGGAGGTCTTTGGGTATGTCGCTGTGGAGGAGAAAGAGAATTAAGACATAGTATGAGCAAAGATGTGATAAGCACCAAGTTCTATACTTACAGACGGAGTGGTGAAGGTTTTAAAGCTCGGTGAGTGAAAATAGTCTCAAAATATCTGTGCGTGTGTAAAATGATTTGTGCGTGTGTAAAATGTTTTGTGTGTGCGTAACAGGATTTGTGCTGCGTAAAAAGATTTGTGCGTGTGTAAAAATATCTATGTGTGTGTAATCCTCGATTTGTAAAACTTAAACGTTTTACGTTTCTCACTGTGCTTGTGCCGAAGTGCCAAATATGTTAGTTCGCTGGAAAACGGTATATCTCAGCACTTCCTTATAATATCCTAAAATTATTTATAGACATCTGGTTCTGATCCGATGGAGCTGCTGCAGGAACAAACTGATCCTCTAACAGGATCCGCAGATCCAGGCATCGATGTCTGGTGTCCTGCAACATTTAGATACGTCCTGGCCTGGTCCAGCACGCCTGAAATAAGTGGCTGCTTAGGACAGTCAAATTCTCCAGAGTCGTGCTAATGACCTCTGACCTCATGATTTGACTCAGGTGTGTTAAAGAAGATAAATCTAAAGGTTGGAGGACACCGACCCTTATGAACTGGAGTTAAAGCCCTGCTGTACAATTGTCATTCAATCGTAATCACATTTACTTGCATACAGTGGAAACTTTACCTGTGTTGAGGTAGATGAGTTGACATAGCGTCTTTACTTTAAAACCATTTTGGTTTCCATTTGTTGAAAGTAAATTACAAACATTTAGCCTGCTTTATGACAGAAACAAAGTTTGATGTCACAAATATATGATTTTAATAGAGGCATTATTAAATTTGTACTGTAGAAAGAAGATGACAAAATTGTTTCCTGAATTAACTTTAATGTTCATTTCACTGCACACAAAGGACAGATTAAATATTTAAGAATGCAACAAATCTGTTGAATCTTTAACAAAATAGGTTCAGATTAATATGGGTGGTTTCACAGCTACCTAAAGTTAACAATGAAATGTCTTAAAACTTACATGGATGTTCAAATATTTACTATAATCAATTAACAAAGGAAAACACCATAAAGCTGTGTATTCAAATAAGACCAGTGTCAGTCTGTACAGATTAAGAAGACACCATAACATCTACCAACAGAGCAGGTTAACTACTGTAGTTCTTTGAAAGGCAGCTTAGTCCAGTTGACGGCTCAGTTTGAAGCTTCAGGTTTTGGTGTTGAACCTCCTAGAATCTCAGCTGCTGCAGATTGTCTGAAGATGCAGAGAAAAGTACAAACAGATAGTGTTAGAAAAATTGTGTTGATTTTCCTGAACCGACAGATCTCACTGTGACAGAACATTACTGAACCTGAAAATGACTTGAAGCATCACAATGTATGTAGAAATGTTTATTTTTATGTTGATCAAAGGTTTTACATTAAATGTGTTTCTGTGAAGGCTATTTTTGCAGTGGTGCTTTAAATAAATGCATAAAATATTAATTTTCTTAAATATGTGTTTATTAGCTGTCAATTGTGTCAAAATATCAATTGAAAAGAAATTTACTGATTGTGAAAATCTAAACCATCTGAATACATTTTACCATCTACATTAATCAACTTGAAATGAAGACGAACAGGAGCAGCAGGTTTGTCCTGGTTTGCAGACGAGGTATATATTTTTTTAAGGGCCGATGAAGTGGGGTCCAGACACAAACACAGTTTAATCTGAAGATTCTGGAGGATGTGTGAATAGGTCTGTCACCATGAAACATTTTACTTTATGATAAATTGTTCCAAAGTTATCAACAAACGATAATATAGTTCTTTTGAGGCAATTTTTTAAGTTATATAATGGTAATGATGAAATAATAATGCAACACATTCTCAAATTCTAATGAACATTTAACACTGGATCTGGAAGACATTTTTAATATCCAGAATAAATAAAACTAATGAATTTTGAAGTATTTTTAAACAAAATTTATTGTCAATATAAGGTCTAATTGAGACCAAAGTACCAAACTGAAGACTTTTATTATCCAGTTTTTGGTAGAGAGAAAAAAAGAGAAACAACAAATCAGGCCAATGGAAATGGTTGACTTTGTTTTAATTTATCATCCGATTAATTGATTATTCTGACAGGCCTATGTGTGAACATTAGACTAAATCCTTAAGTATGTTGAAAAGTCAACATAAATGAAGTACCTTTCAGTTTGTTCTGGTGAATAAAGTCTAGCAGCAGATGATGATCCTGCAGGTCCAGATCTACCTTTATTACTGCTGAAGCAACAAAATATGGTTTCAGTGATAATGACCAACATCCATAACTGCCATAATCTCCTGAAGATGCTTGCCGACTTCGGCATCACAAAACTTAATCAACCTGGGTTAAAGTTAAAACTGAAGACAGACGATCAAACTGTGCTGAGTGAGAGAATAAAAATTCAAGCTTAGCTCCCAACAGCTAACGTAGCATAGCTGACATAAACATTAGCTCCCGCTAACAGAAACATACGAGGAGGGCAGAGTATCAAAATACCAGACACATAAAACGTAATGTGAAATGATTTATAATTACTCCATGTCTCATTTTAATCGGAGAGCAAAGCCTGCAGGTTTAGCTCCTACTTACTTCAGAGGACAGACCACCGGGACGCTCCGTCTTGCTTCTGGATTTGCCTGGCTATTTTTCCGTCCAGCGAACCATTCCGCCACCTAGTGGTCCTTTTTCAGACCACCTAGTCTCCTGTACCGTTCAAAACGCACAATATGTCTGTAAATAATTTTAGGATATTATAAGGAAGTGCTGAGATATACCGTTTTCCAGCGAACTAACGTATTTGGCACTTCGGCACAGGCACAGTGAGAAACGTCAGAAGACTAGACTCCGAGCAAAACTCAGATGTTCCAGCTTTTACTAGCATGTAAACGCACCATCTACACACAAATCTGGGAGCTCCCGGAAGCGTGAAATGAGTCTCAAAAATAGTTGTGCACTCGTAACCGGATTTGTGTGTAAATGAAGTTTTGTGTGTGCGTACCAGGTGATTTGTGTGTACTTTTTCAACATGTATAGGCGTAGTAGAAGGTTTATTTTAGTTTTAAGTTTTTCAAATCGAGTATTACACACACAGATATTTTTACGCACGCACAAATCCTGTTACGCACGCACAAAACATTTTACACACGGACAAATCATTTTACACACACACAAATCTTTTTACACACGCACAGATATTTTGAGACTATTTTCACTCCATAATTTTCACTCCATAGTCAGGTGACAAAGACACTCGGTCTGTGAATCTTTCTCCATATACGACGTTACCGAAGCGATCCACTTTAATCACAACCTGCCCGTTAGTTTCCCACTGAACAAACTTCACATCCACACCCTCAGTTAAAGAGAAGCAGGGAAGTTTTCTTGGTTCACCTTCAGACGCGGAGATGTTGGAGATAAAGACAACCCTTAGCTCGATGATGCGCTCAATATTGTCTCCACAGATAAACTCATAATGTCCGTTGTCGTTGTAGTTGACATTCTTCAGGAAAATACCCGATGAGGAGATGTTCAGCTGTAAACTGTATTCTTCTACC
>NW_006800334.1:497047-507319 GCF_000485575.1 Poecilia formosa
GTGGTGGAGAATGACCGAGCTAAGATCCTGTGGGACTTCCAGGAACAACATCAGACATCTCAGAAATGTGCAGTTCTAGGCACAGCCAAGATACTGCGCAGAACCCTCAAGCTCCCAGGCCTCTGGTAGAGGACCCGAGCTCAGAGGATGAAAGAGACCACCCACGGAGGGTGAGAGGGGATTTTTTTAATTTATTTTTTTTTATAAAAAAAATAAAAATTCCCCTCTCGAAGGGTGAGAGGGGAATTTTTTTTTTTTTTTAGTAAATGTTGCATCACATTTAGTATTTCTCTGCGAGACCGTTTTTGAAATCAGGTTTTGAAATGACGTGATTAGAAGACGGCAGAACTCTGGTCGTTTCCTGATCCCACACTCGCTTCTCTCGGCCCGCGGGAGAAAAACCCCGCAGAAGCGGATCAGCTGCGCTAGGCGCTCCAAAGCCTCCGGTCCGTTAAAGCGTCCTGATCAGAGATGACAGATATTGTTCTTAGTGTGATTAATAAGCTCCACCATGTTCTGAGCGTAAAGTTGAAACTGCCTGCGCACAAAGTGTCAGCTGCGCTTGATTACAGTCTGGACAGAAACTAGCGGACTGCTGAGTAAGAGCTGTATGCAAACAAATGCCATCCTCATGTTTTATGTTGTATTGCTTGAGGGCGTGACTCATTTCGCTGCACTCGCCAGGCAGGAAATGGTGAACAGAGTTTATTGCTTATTTACATGTTGTATTCGCATGGTAACACCTGTTGTTTTTACTAATTAAACAAAAGAAAAGAATACAAATTGGGAGGCGTTTAAAGATCTTACCTCTAAGGAAACCACACAGATGCTATTTCCTCTCTAACACCCACACAAAAATAGCAGTAAAACCTCTGTGCATGAGAGTGCTGACAAACAAAAATGTGAAAAATCTTGCTCTAATTAATTAACTATCTGCTTATTAACAGTAACTTAGCTGCTTTAGTTTTTTTTAATAAATCTTTTTATCCACGTTGTTTTGAAAGAATGGAGACGTGAACCATGAAAACTGTAAATATTTTTTAAAAGTTTTATTGAGAAAACTTCGGCTCCAGTTAGAGCTGAAAGGCGCAAATCTCCACATAAAATGCAACAAACAGACAGCAGAGTGTAATCTATTAGGGGAAGAGGCCAGCTGAGGTTTCCTGGTCTGGAGAGCGGCCTTCTCTGTCCCAGCATTTCATATGAAGGCAGTTCTTCACCTCCTTTGATTTATGAGACCGAAGGCACCATCCAATCAGGATACAGAAAAGAGCAGAAACCAGAATAATGATAATGAAGACGGGAAGGCGAATACACAAAGGTTCCTTATGCGCAGGCGGTCTTTGGGTCAGCCGCTGTGGAGGAGAGAGAGAATTAAGACATAGTATGAGCAAAGATGAGATAAGCACCAAGTTCTATACTTACAGACGGAGTGGTGAAGGTTTTAATGCTCGGTCGCTCCTGCCGGACCCTCAGTCTCCACGCAGCAGGGTCTCCTCTCTCTTTAGAGTCCTTCTGGACATAGCAGTAATAGTCCCCTTGATCCTCCAGCTGGACCCGCTCCAGGATCAGCGACAGATCCCCCACTGACCGCCAGTCAGGTGGCAAAGACACTCGGTCTGTGAATCTTTCTCCATATACAACGTTACCAAAAAGATCCACTTTAATCACAACCTGCCCGTTAGTTTCCCACTGAACAAACTTCACATCCACACCCTGAGTTAAAGAGAAGCAGGGAAGTTTCCTTGGTTCACCTTCAGACGCGGAGATGTTGGAGATAAAGACAACCTTTAGCTCGACGATGAGCTCAATATCGCCTCCACAGGTGAACTCATAATGCCCGTTGTCGTTGTAGTTGACATTCTTCAGGAAAATACCCGATGAGGAGATGTTCAGCCATAAACTGTATTCTTCTACCTGCTGCAGAACTCCGTCAACCGAGGCGGCCATCCGAACAGAGGAGTGATCACTCACCCTCCTAATCAGCTCCGCGGTTCTGTGGCCACAGTTAATCTGCGGTGAAAGCTTCACAGTGTCGCCCAAAGCTGCAGTTACCAAATCGCCTCTGACAAAAGGCAAAAGAAGGATCGGCAGAACAGAGAGAAAGATCCACGCCATGAGGATGACAGCAGGACGGGAAAAATGACGAGAAAGAGAAGCAGCATGAGTTTTAACTCAGCAAGATTTGGGCGGAGGGAAGGTGGGCGGGCATTGGGAAGCGGTGTGGCCAAACCAGAGGCAACTGGTGTTGACGGTCTCTCAACACCGACTGTCACGCTATTTTCTATTCTCCCGTTCCCCGTGAATCAGGGCCCTGTTGCTCAATGGAACGACGATATACAATTGTGTCTGATTAAATGGGTTGTAAACGCATTACGGGCCAGATGAAAAACACGTTATGAAGGCGACAACCTGATAAGAACCAAATAAACAATACCTTTCTCAGTAAAGTTCTCCAAACAGCCAAAAGAAAAGAAAAGAAAAGAAAAAAATAATAATTTGGGGCTCAACATCTGAACCAACCAGATGGTTAATGTGTGGAACCTGCCTTATAGAGTTCTGACAAGCAAACCAAGAGAAGCGTCATGTAAATTAATAAATAGAAATCCCCCTGTCAAGCAGTACTTGTTGAAATTTAGAAAATATCTATTTATTAACTGTTCTCTGTGTGAGTCTGAATCTGAAAATGTTACACACCTGTTCTAGAACTGCCACCTTCTGGGAAGAAGTCGTCCATTATGTCCAAAGGAAGGTTTCCGTACATGTACTCGTTGGAATCCCTGATATCAATAGCAAAAAACAGAAAGAACCTGATAATACTCTTAGGTAAATACCACCTAAACAAATCTAAAGTGACTTATTTTGTTCTGTCTTTTCTGGTGTTTCCAAAAGACTCTGAACAGTGTAAACATCCCTGATCATAAAACACTTGATGTAATGTTTCCACATCCCCTTCGCTTCTATTTGTGTACATGTGCATTAATAATTGTCATGTATTGATTACCTGACAGTTATTAATATTATGGCTCCTTGGACTTTGGTTAGGATGACAAAAAACAACAAATATTTTTTTAAAATGCATAAAATATTAACAGAAAGGTTTTTTATTTGTGAGAAAATATAATATTTTTCTTTTCATTATATTCACTAATATGCTTTGTTTTCCCCATAATATATATATATATATACATATATAAATAAACCATTGTTCTTATAAACATCTTAATGTTTCAATAAGCCTAAAAATAAAAATAACATTTTGGCTGTTTTGAAATCACAGTAGACATTCATCATCTTTGAACGGTAAAGGTTGCAGCTTGATTTAGGACTTTATCATGAATTTAAATCTCACTCTATGCATTGGAAGTCAGTTTCTAAACTTCTGTGTGTCCTTCCTTTTTGTTTGGATCACTAACCAGTTTGAACATCTTGAATGTCTTGCATATGCAAAGAACATCCATTCAGAGCAAACACAGCATGAGTCATGTCATAAATGCTGTTGTCAGATAAGCAGTTAAACACAATGTGTTTCCGTGTTGTACTGTTTTAACCTGCCAGAGTTAGTCTAACAAAACACTTGCAGCCAGAGTCCTGACAACCATAACAAAGGATCATGACACACCAGAACTGCAAACACTTGCATGCTTCATTTACGGCCCTTTTAAAAGATTATTATTTTGTCTAAACTTCCAGCTGCACCCTGCTAAGCTGCTACATCTTCTCTACAATCACACTCTTCAGTATTTAAGCTCATGGAATTAGACTTTTCTTTGCTGGATTTTCTCCCTCACTTATAGCTATTTATAAATATATATAAACATAGTGTAGTTTTAATGTATCTTTTGCCATTTTTGAAGTGAAACTGCCAAAATGTATAGTAAAAACAACAACAACAACAAAACAAACCAAATTAGTAAATTAAAAATAATAACATTAATAATGATAATGTAATAAATGAAATTCACACTGTCCTCAACACAATCCGTTGTCAAATGCTAATTTCTTTTTAATAGTCTATTAAATATTATTGACGTTTTATGGTCAGAAAAAAGGTAGAGTAAGTCGAATGTCACAGCAAACTTTATTTGTAAACTGTGTGATTGAGACAGAAGCTGAATGGCAGTGAGTTTCCTTTTTCTTTTTTTACAACACGTGGGTAATGAGTAACTCGCCAGATCTGACGAGGTAGCGCTAATAGTCACAACACCTGTGATCGTTCTGCGCGAAATTCTGTTCCCCTGTGACAAGCCCCTTGACACGCCCCACTTATCAGATTTCAGGATGTCAGGTTGACGTCTATAAGAACGTTCCGTCTATCATCGCGTGAGGACGTAGACGGAGGTTACAAACAAGAAGGAGGAGAGCACGAGCACTTTAGCTACCGGGCACCGATTAACAGAGAAACGGCCAGACAAAGTTTTCGGATCGGGGCAGAGAGGATTTAGTGAAAGTTCCGTGAATGAAGTTGATGTGTTTTCGGATATGACATTCACATGCAGATCGTCGATCCGCGTCTGGGTCACAAACCCAGGCTGCGTCCTGTTCCTGTTTGGGCTTCTGTCATCAGGTACTGACATTTTCCTTTTTTTTTTATCAAGCGCATTTGGCTGCAATATATTGTTCATTTACGTATAGTGCGGGTCTTTTTTTTTTTTTTTTTACTTAGGCATTAGGGTTCACTTCAGCTTATCACTGCGCGACAAGTTATAAAAAACAAGTTCTGACGGTGATACATCGCAACGCTAACAGGAAGTGGGTTATTTGCAGCAAATTGTGGCGTCGAAGAAGTTAAACTTGTTGAGGTGTTCAAGACACGTCGATTGTTAAACGTTATGACTTTAAATCTTTACTGGGCTCGAAATAGATTTGTCTGTTTTTACCTAAAAGTAAAAACAATAAAAAAAAAATAAAAAAAAGCTGTTCATTTTTTGGCAAGCCCTGACTGTTTTCTTAAGACTAAAGCAAATTTGCTCTTGTATAGAGGAACTAATTGAGTGTTTTGCATGTTTCCAAAATCTAGTTACTAAAATCTATCTGATGCATTTCACAAGAAAACTCATGCAATTTTAGCAGTTATTACCTTTTGTAAATGTAAATCAGCTACTTTTGGGTTTGAATTAAAAGCTGATTTAAACCTATAACCCATCACCTTAACTACATTACTGTTCAAAAATGTCAATAGAACAGAGCCTTTCCAAACTTTCTGATTTAAGAATCACTTTCCTGAACGGATCGTACTGTAAATATTTGTTACTCTATGTAAACTCCACAGCAACATACTGTTTGTCAAAATCAGTGCAGAGCAGCAAATCACATAGAAGTGTGCTCTGGTCGGATTGGCTTTTAACAATTGTTCTCCACTTATGCTATATTCATTGGCAGTTTGTTTTTGCCAGGAGTTTGACTAGGCCATGATAACACATGGCTAAACTTTCTAAACCAGTCAGTTGGCAGTTTAAATGAACCTCAGATGAGAGATTAATACCTTAAACTTTGTTGGCAGCAGTGCAGTTGTGTTAATTTCACAATAATAATAACAACAACAACAAAAAACAACAACAAAAAAACCAGCATTGGATTTCTCTTTTCATAGTTTTTTTTATTGCTATTCTCCCCAGCAGGTTCAGCCTCAGCAGATATTGTCCCACAGACAATAACAGCCCATGTGACTGAAACCGTCGTCCTGCCCTGTCGCATCACTGTCAATGATGAACTCCCCACAGTGGAGTGGTCCAAGGAGGGCTTAAAGGAAAACATCACCTTACTGTACCGGGATGGCTGCGAGACGTTTGGGATGAAGAATCCGGGCTTCCACTACAGGACAAACCTTCTTTTGAACAAACTGAAGGACGGCAACATTTCTCAGATCATTTACAACCTGAGGGTGTCTGATGGAGGCAGGTACCACTGCAGGACCTTCAGGGGGAGGCAGTGGCAGGTTCACGCGATTATCATCCTTAACGTGGGTGAGTCTTGGTCTTATGTTTGACTTCGTGGTAGGATTATGCTTTGTACTTATCAAAAGTCCTATAAGGGTTGGTTGAATCTCATTCCAGGTGCCATGCCTGAGCCAAAGCTCACAGTTGTTCCCTCCTCTCCTGGTGGAGGAGTGACCCTGGAGTGTAAGGCAGAGTGCTGGTTCCCAGAACCTGACATAACGTTTCATGATGATGAAGGGAACGAGATTACAGCAGAAAAACCCACAAGAGGTCCAGGCTCTACTGAATGTTTTACTGTTACCAGGAGAGCAGTTGTTCAGACTCCCATCAACAGGTAATTATAGGTTTATGTGTTTGAGATAAAGTCAGTAAAAGTAGCCAGTAAATGGCAAACCTTTTGTGCCTCCACATACTGTCTTTTCATTTATTCATGTGATAATTAGGGGTTTCGTGAGCAACTAATAGGGAAGGAGAACACACCACTACACTTGTTTTCCATGCAAGGCGACACTCCAGTTACTCTGGCACTAAAGCAACAAAATAATTTCCCCTTGTATATGGGGGAAATGTCTTACATCAGATATTAAAACATTGTGCTTAAATTACAAATTCTTTCTTTTTTTCAAATGTTGAAATAAAAGTAAAATTGACACTTTGTCTTTTTTTTTTTTTAACCACAGAGTGACCTGCAGAGTCCATGAGAGAAAGCTCAATCAGACCAAGAAGACAGAAATTTACATTCCAGGTATATCGGATTACACTGATCTGAAATGAAACACCCAAAACATTCTTTCATGGTTGTACTTTAAGAGCTTCTGCTTTAGGTTTTTGCACTGCATAAATGATTGATCATTTTTAATGCCAGTTTGAGTTTATTGCATAGTGTAAAAACATGCGTTTAACTGAACATCACGGCCATGTTTACACCATATTAACATAAAAACTAAATTTGGTGAAAATTAGCCAGAACAAAGAGTAATAACTAAGTAGTAGTATTTACTTTGCATTTCTCCTTTTACACATGTTCCAAAAGAAAAACAACTTTTCTGATATGTTTTGCATCATAATATACAAAGTTTTTTCTATTAACATTTCAGATGACTGGATGAGGTCTTGCGGAAACATTCCAGCCATTACAGGAATCATCACTTTCTTATTGACAGGGTTAATAATATGTGCAATTGTTTTCCTGGTAGACAAAAAATCTTGCGGTAAGTACGCTCACTCCAGCCAAGTGATAAAAGAGTCACTGTTGGATAAACCAGAAAGCCACAAGGACTAAAATGTGGAAAAAGACTAAACCTGTCACAAACTTGCATTGTTATGCCATTCTTAATACGGTACACAAAAATGGTCTCAAAACAACAACGTTAAAGTTTATCGCAATAACTTCTGGGAAAATGTATTTTCTAGCAAAATTTATCGTGACAGGGCTAGAAAGGACAGGACACAAGACTACAAAGGTGTAATCGAAAACTAAGGATTCAGAGACTTGTGTTCAGGGATTCCTCTCCAGTTTTCTAATAGTCAGGTTCCAGTCTGAAAAGTGCACATCCTTCTTAGAACATCTCTGGGGCCTCATGTATAGAAGAGTGCGCAGTTTTCATACCAAAACAGACAAATTTAGAAAAGTGTGGCGCACAAAAAAAATCCAGACGTATAAAGTCATGCGCACGTGGCTGCGCGCCTTTCCTTTATAAATCCTAATTTGCGGGAAATGGAGCGCAGCTGCTGGTCGGCCCTGTAGCCACCCACAAATACATATGTAAATTAGTATAAATACCTGGAAGTCTGCCACCACGTGAAGCAATAACCATGGCAACATCCTTGTTTGTAGCAGTAACAGTATTTATAATGATAATAATAACAACTATATATTTTATTTAAAATGTGCTTTCAGAGCACATAAGGTCGCCTCACACAAAATAAATAAATAAATAAAGAGATGGTGCAAATGCCTGTTAGAACAGTAGTGCTTTCAGCCGGCCAGACAGAGAGTCGGAGAGTCCTTTGAGTGGGGAATGTGGACGTTTATTCTAAATAATAGAATCATGCGCATAAGTTGTACATTTACAGAAAAGAAATGCCTTCTGTCCATAAAGACGCATTCACAAAGCTGATGGCTCCACTGAAGGATGACTGCAGCTGGACCGGTACCGGTACCACACGGCTCCTTCTTTAAGTTTTGCTCAGAGCTCCAGGATGATCAGTCTGGACAATCTGGACGCTAATAAACCGTCATTAACATTTCCCAGCAGATCAATATGATCTCTGATCAAACGCTTCCTCTGAATCCTTCCATTGGGGGATGTTCTCCATCAGAGCCAAAGGGATCCACAATTACGCGGCTTCACCTTTGCACAGCTATTTATATGTGTGATTAAGGTGTGCATTTATATATGCACACCTTAATCACCTTAAAAATAATCAAACCTGAACTATTTGGAGTTAATCTGCTGTTCCAAACGCCCACCTTTTTTTTTCCAGTGAAAATGAAATTACCAGACCGATGCGTTGCATCTTTATGAGACAAAAACTGAGGAAATGTATTGTTTACATTTGAGTGAGGTTTTTACAACCTTCTATTTTTATTTTCTTTATTTTGTGTGCGTACCATGCTGTTGTCTGAGGATAAATGTGGTTCAGTCTCGTCGTTTACGTTTAAACAATGAAATATTAAAATCATGAAAAAAACATTGAGTTTGATGCTTCTTGACTACACTGAGTGTAGTCAGATTTCTGTGTATTTAGGTGAGTTTTGACATTTTGTAGTTTGATATTGTTTACAGAAAAAGTTTGTGTGGCTGCCACACATTTTCACTCCTGACAAGGTTCATTTTTATACATGCCGTCTTTGTGCGTAAAATATGGCGCGGCAAATTTTTTGTGCTTATGCACGCTTTGTACACGAGGCCCATGGAGACTACGGCACTCATGGCAAGGTCCAGTTTCAGTCAGCAAGTTGGGAGAAAAACCATTATGCCTAAAACAAGCTAGGAATTATGGTAGAAATTTTTTGTCAGGTATTTCATATAGGATTGATTCAATTCATCTTAATGTTTCTTGAATGAGTACAGACCATTTGCTTTAACTTCTGTCATTATGGAAGAAACTTGTTGCCAGCTACCTACGCACTACGTTATTTGGCATCGAGGGTAAATGGGTCTGTAAATGGTGCTGCCTTCCCAGGCACTCATAACATCCCTCAGTATTTCAAAGGGAAAGCTACATATACACTGGTGCTATTTATTGATTTTTAGCTTTGCTTTCAACATCGTCCCAATGAAGCTGTGTGCCAAACTCCTGAGGTTGGGTGTCATGTCATCTATTTGCAAATAGATCCTTGACTTTTTATTTTACAAAACACAAGTGGTCTCTTCTCTCATGCTCTTTCTACACCAACGACTGCATGTCGCATCATGACTCAGACAGGATAGTAAACAGTTTTATGTGTTTAGGGATCATCCATCACGACCTCTGATCTTAATTACCTCTGGTACGATTGTGTCAACCATATTGTCAAGAAGGTACACGAAAGCTGTGTACTTTTTTTTTTTTTTTTTTTTTACAAAGGACGCAACTTTTTAAGAGTTACTTCAACATTTTACTGTTACTTCTATTCCTTGATCTATGTGTTCTTGTGTTCATGAGGAATTGTTTTTACCTCTTACCTTTTTATTTTGTTATTTAGTCTGATATACGTTCTGTGTCAAGTTTTGTAATGCATTTCTATGTTGGAGCAACAAAACAAGTTTTAGATGTATTTACAATAAAGTATTGTCTTGATTTAACTTGAATTCTTGGGTTTTACTTCTCTGGGCGTTTAAGTCTATGTGCGTCTGGCTGGTATTTATTGAATGTTTTGTTCACTAGACTGGGAGTAAGATTACTTCTTGCTTTCATCCATCCGTTGTCTGCTCCCAGTTGTCTTTGCAGGTTTGTGAGGGAGATGGTGCCTATCTCGGTTATTGGGCGAGAGGCGAGGTATGCTCTGGACAGGTCATTCATCTGTCCATCACAGGGCAACACCGACAGACACAGGACAAGCAACCATGCACACACATTCTCTAAGGGTCAAATNTATGCTCTGGACAGGTCATTCATCTGTCCATCACAGGGCAACACCGACAGACACAGGACAAGCAACCATGCACACACATTCTCTAAGGGTCAAATTAGAGAGACAAAAAAAACCCTAAATGACCGCAGGCCGGTATCCCGATGCAAAGCTATGGCGCTGCTAACTGTGCCAAAGCCAGCCATCTGATAAGTTGGACATGATTTATTTAAAGAGCAAATGGTTGTCTGTGTACTGTTATCAGTCTAGTGAGTG
>NW_006800335.1:0-9389 GCF_000485575.1 Poecilia formosa
TCTCATAATTATAACTTTGAAAGTCGAAATTATGACTTTGAATCTCATAATTATGACTTTGAAAGTCGAAATTATGACTTCCTGTTCGTCTTTTTTTTTTTCATGGCGGAAATGGGCTTCCATACAAAACTCTGAAACAGGAGAAGCGGGACATAAAACGGAGCGACGAACTAGATGTGAATTATGGCATAAGACAGAGAATCCGACGTTGAACAGTGAAAAAAATCAACACATGATGTGAAACATGACGATTAGGCGGCGCAGCAGGTGAAGAGTGAAGATTACTGATTGTCAATAAACGATAAAATAAATCTAGCAACAGGAAAGAAACTAAAGTGGACATAACAATAAATCAAGAGAGGATAATACTAATCAAAGGAAACTAAATGGGAATGAATGAAGAACAAAATGCAAGAATAAACTAAGAAAAAACTAAAGTAAATACAGAGGAATAAACTGGTGTGGCAAGACCTTTAGAGTAATAATTAATACAGAGACTGTATGGCAAGAATAAACAGACACTATTTCCAGATAAAAAGTAAAATAATATTGTTGAAGTGCCATGGGTTTGTTGAGACCATATCTAATACTGAGAATAAATATACTTACAGACCATAACAGTAAATAACTTATCACTTATTTATGTTTTTAATTATATTTGATATATTCATTTCTTCAATATTATTTTTCATGTCAGTGTTAATGTCATGAGGCTGACAACTCCATGACACTTTCAGTTTGACTCATTAGGATTTGATGAAGAACCAGATTTGTTCTTTGTAATCTCTGTCCAGTAAAACTATTAATCTATAAATCAATAGACACGTCTATATAAAGATATAATCCATGTTTCTGTCTCATATTTGTACGGCATTAAAAGGACCTGGAACTTTTGTTTTTCCACTGAAAGCTCTGGTTTGCACAATAAATGCCATGTGGGTGAAATTTTATGGATGATGCTCTGATGTCCCATTCTCCTGAAGGCAGCACAGAGCTGCACCACCAGAAACTCACAAAAACACTGAAGAGAAGAAGAGCTATGATTAATGTAGTTACAGTTCTATCCATGTTTTAATGTTGCAGAGCTCAGTCGTTTTGCAAATAGATCAAAGTTTAAACTGGCATGTTGAACATCTTTTATCTGATCATTTTGTGCAAGATTTAACAACTAGAAAATGGCACAAAATAAGAATATTTTTTCCACTCTGATTGGCTGCTGTTAGGCCTACAGATTTTAACTTGAATGTTCATTGCATTTTTTGTAGACGCCTGTGAAAATAATTTCTATTCCCATGGCTTTTTTGTTCTCTGGGAAATTATTTTTGAAAAATATAGAAACAAGCATAAAAATCAAAACATCTATAATAGTGATAATAATATTAATGATAAAATAATGGTCAGTGCAAAGTAGCCTGCAAATTCTTTGGTGGGGGGCGGTGAGGGACCTGGATAAAGGCTAGTGGGGCGCTGGACCGAAAAAGGTTGAGAAATACTGTTCTAGACACATAATGACAAATAAAAAACCTTACGTCTAATTGTTTGAGATGTACCGGAATACAATTATTAGACCAAAATTACAGACAATTGTAGTAAGTAACAACCACATATGATTTCTGATTTCTTTTTTAAAACATTGCAATCCTTAGCTCCTGCTAAATGAGTTGGACATACAACACCTGTACCTCAGTGTGAAACTACATCACCTCACCTGTTGCTTAGGAACACTTTTCTTGACACAACTGAGGGTCTTACGACTGTAACCTTCACCACCCAGATGAACTCTGACAGCTCCAGACTCCAGAGGGTCAGCTGTCATTTTGGGATACATATGTAAAACCTCCTGGGAAAAAAAAGGGATGTTTCAGCTGAACTCTTCCAGTAGTGTGTTTGGTAATAATGATCGTAAGGTTTTGGAATGTAACTGAGAGACCACAGAAGAAGAATGTAAAGGCCCACCTGATGCTGAACACTCATATTGATTCTTCTCAACAGCCTCTTCTTCTGTTCACTCAGCAAGCTGTCGATCTTCCTCATTGGAGGGAGGTACAGCTCATCTAAGCAGTCAGAACAACAGTCCTTCACTTTTAACTTTGCCTTCTTCCTGTTTTTTTATAATGATGGGTTTTCTTTTCATGATGAATAATAAACAATACAGCTTCAAGGATTTTTTAAATCATAAACAGAGCACAAAATTTGTTCAAAGTTATACCTGCAGGCTTAAATATATACATATGTCATTACCTAAAATTGGGTTAAATATCTTTTAGCAATTTGAAGAAAAATAGCCCATATTCTAGCCCATAAGCAAGATTTGGGCATTATTCTCTCACAATAACTTAAATGTTGTCCTTTATTGAGCTACAGAGAAAGACCAGGAAATCATCTAAAATTGGTGCTGATGATGGGGGTTTATGATATCTGACCAACACGCAGGCTCTTTCCTCTGTATTGTAGTAAACAATCATGTTTTTACAAGTCTGTAGTTGTACATTGCAAAAATCTTACCAAGTATTTTTGGACTACTTTCTAGTGCATAATGTCATTGTACGGTTGAAATAAAACAAAACTCATTTACAAGTAACTTTTCAGCATGAAATAGGAACTTGTTGTAAGTCAATAATTCCTTAATATTGATGAAAAAGTACTCATTATAAGTGAAATAATCTGCCAGTAGAAAAAGACATTTTTTCCATATTAAATATAAATGAAAATGTCTTGTTCCAATGGCAGATTATTTTACTTGTTGCTAGTACTTTTTCATCATTATGAATTAATTAATTATTGACTTAAAACTATTATGCTGAGAAGTTACTGGCAAATTAGTATTTCAAGTGTACTATGACATTTGCACTAGAAACTAGACTAAAAGCTGCTTGGTAAGATTTTGTGTTTTTGAAGTGCGTTGTCCATGTGAGACTCACCATCAGTGTCCTCCAGAGCCTGGATCATATCAGGGTCGAGTGCTGTGCTCACCAGCATCTCCACATAGCTCTTGAACATTTCCCTCATGGCCCGGATGCTGATGCCTCCCCACACCGGGCCTAGAGCATGGAGACGCTGCAGTGAGGGGGGTGGACACAGCGCAGTGGCAACTCTTAGTTTTATAGGGTTTTTTTTTTTTTAGCAAGTAATACTTATATTATTTTTTAAGTAAATGGCTTGTACTTGTGTAGCTCTTTAGCAAGATCAGAGGACCTCAAAACGCTTAACATGACATTCAGTCATTCATCCGTTCACACACACATTCACACATTAATGGTGGCAAGCTACGAGATAGTACCCAGAGCTTTTGCTGGGGCAGTCTCACCCCAGCAGAGGCCCTCTGACCCCACCAGCAGGCAGGGCAGGTGAAGTGTCTTATTTAAAGTGTACAACAATATTTGCATTAGAAACTAGACACATGGTCAGATTTTGTGTTTTTACAATGTGTTTCAAAAAGGGGCTAAGATCAGCAGAGGTTCTCGACTGCTGGAGAACTTCAAATTTTTTCCTCCACATGTCCCAAACAATCAGAAGGGAAATTCATTTTCAGGAGTCTTTACCTGTTCATCTTTATACTTCAGGCAGAATTTCAACGTCTATCAATAGTTTTCTTGGATGAAAAAAAACCTCCTTCCTTTGGACCAGGAGAAAATGAGTTGAAAACTGTTTTCGCACATAAAATGTCATGCACTATTGCGGTATTTTGGTGCACATTCAACTTTAGATTATGATGGGTGGTCTAGGTTAGTTTTGCCTGGCTTTAAGACTAGTTCTTATTAATCATGCCTTCTTCAGGCAGGACTGATAGGTGGTGTGGTGTCTTTCCTGCTCTCTGGGCGCGCGTGTGGACAGACACGTGCTGAGGGTTTTGGGGCAATGCCCACAGTTAGCCGTGTATGCAGGTTTAATTTGTCATTTGCTTGCTTGTTTGTGTTGCTATTTTGTTTCTTGGTTTCATTTGCATTTTTTTTGCTGTTTGGTGTGCAATGTTCTTTTTTTTTTCTTTTTTGCATTAATAATTTTTTGTTAGTTATCGATTGGGTTTGAGGATACAATTTACTGTTGAAGAGCTAATGTGCAAAATATATGTTGTGTATTTGGTGCAGTTTGGAAATTGTACTTTATGCAAAGTACAATTTCAGACTGCCGTCTGCACCACCTCTCTGTTGTCTTGACCTGGCACAGCCTTTTTGTAAACAGTGGGAATCTGAATAGTCCTGAGCCTATAACCGCAGGTGGAGTTGTTGGTCATAATATTTCATAATTTAAATTTCAGACACCGTTTCTGTCACACTATGTGCATCCTATCCCATTTCACCACAATCTGAAAATAAAACTGAAGTCATAAAAACATTTGCGTCACTGAGAGTGGACAGAATGAGATGGATATGTACAGCCATATTCACACAGAGCTGACCTTCATCGTCACTGGGCCGGGAGGAGTCAGACTCAGAGGATGAGGACGGTACCTCCTTCAGCCACTTCTTCCTCTTCTTTGGTGGAGGCTCGGCTCTGTCTTTAGAAATCTTGTTTTTCTCTCCTCCTCTCTTCTCTTCTTTCACTCTTAAGATCTCCAAGCTGCTATCTTTTCCTTGTCTCTTTTCTTTCTCAACATCTCTTCTTTCCCTTCCTTTCTGCTCACTTTGCTTTTCTCTCAATTCCTTCTGCTGTTTAAGGATTTCCCTCCTTTCTCCTTTCTCTTTCTGTTCTTTCTCCTTCTGTTCAGTCTCTTGTCTCAGTCTTTCTCTTAACTCTTGTTCCTGTTTCTCCTTCTCTCTCTTCTCCATCTGCTCTCTTTCACTGCTATTTTCCTCTCTTTTTCTCTCCTCTCTCCCTGTCTGCTCATTCATCCTCTCTATATCTCTCTCTGTTCCTCTGAACTCCCTCTGTTTTCGCTTTCTTTCTCTCATTATTTTTTCTTTCTCTTTATGCTCCCTCTCTTGTTTCTCCTTTTCCTCTCTTCTCTCTCTCTCTTTGAGCTCCCTTTCTATTTTCTCTCTGTGTTCTCTCTCTCGTTCCTTTCCTCTGGCTCTCTGCTCCTGCATCTCTTTTTCTTTCTGTCTCTCCTTGTCTCTGTCATCTCTCTCCACTCGGGACTGGTTCTGACTCTGAATGCTCTGCACCTGTTTAGTCAGAGACTGCCGTCTGTTAGACAGTTGGATGGAAGAATAGGACAGACATAGTGAGCGCCTCTCATCAGCCTCAAGGAGCTGGATAATGAATCTGAAGTCAGAGGAGAAAGTGAACCTGCAGCCTTACCTTAGGGCCAGGCCGGCTCGGTGCCAAGGCTTGCGAGAACACACCCGGACGTAGTCCTTCTTGTTGACGTTCTCCAGGAACTTCACATACAGACGCTGGTAGCACATTTTGGCATCCCCAAAGTAGCCCAGATACTGAGGGAAAATGTTATTCACTTGGTTATTCACTTATTCACATTAACTTCTGTTATGAGTTACTGCAATTTTATGTGACAGACACACCAAGTGCATCCATGTAATGTGGAAGAAAAATGATGAATCATTTTTCAAATGTTTACAAATGAAAGTCTGAGAAGTGTAGCCATGAACAATCAACCTAATTTACTTTGACACCTCTAAGATCCAGCACAGAGAAATTTAAAGTTTTAAGCTCACTGGACCACCAGTAAGACATTGGTGGTCCAGTGTATCACCACTGGACCAGAGTCATGTGGTGATACAGACATATAAAGCTGAGTGTCATCAGCATATATTTGGTAGGAGACATTGAAGTATGCTAAAATCTGAGCTATGCAGCTCATATGGATCCTTAAAGGGGAAATATTATGTATTTTCTAGGCACATCAGTGCCATTTTATAGCATACTCACATAACTATACTACCTTTAGTTATAAAAATGTTATATATATCAAATGACTTAAAAAAATTGGCTTTGTAATTTAATGCCTTGATATTGGGTCTCTGTCTCTTTAAAAAATCCTACTCTTTCTGAAACTACATCTTCAGGAGTTTCAGAAAGCAAAGCGCTGTTTAGGAGTTGCACTGAGAAGTTGTACAATGAGCGCAGTTCCACCAGGAGTTTGCTAATTGTTGCTGGCTAGTCTGAAGGAGCTGACTGGGGAGTTGTGGGGGAGGGCTGATCTGAGGTGGAAGCTCTGAAGTTTGGAAATTACAGCTCCGAGGAGGAGCTGTATGTTAAAGACAGAGCTAGGGCCACCCCAGTGTTTGCACAGCTGAATGGTTTCCACGGGAGATTAAAGGATTTCTCAAACATGCATTAAAAAATAAGGCAACAGTCTAGGTGTGTTTTTGATGAAGGAATAATATAACATTTTGAAAACTCAAAACAGTAATTTTTACATAATACTGACCCTTTATGGTCCTGTTAAGTTCAGACCTAAATCCAACTGAGAATCTGCAGCAAGACTTAAAAACTGAAGTTCCAAAAACATTCCATTCAATTTGACTGAGTTTGAGTTAGGAAGAATAGGCAGAAATACACAAAGCTAGTAGAGACGTAACTTTAGTGAAAGGTACTTCTAAAAAGTGGAATTCAAGATGGCCAAAAACAAAAAACAACACTTTTGAGCAATTTATTTACAAAATAAAGAATCCATTCTTCCAACTTTTTGATTCTCTACCACTTCATGTTGGTCTGTCGCATAAAATCTCATGAGACACACTGAAATCTGAGATTATAGGGTGAGTGATGGAGTGATGGATGGATGGATGGATGGATGGATGGATGGATGGATGGATGGATGGATGGATGGATGGATGGATGGATGGATGGATGGATGACAAAATCCAAAAACAATTCAAAGGGTATGAATACTTATACTAAGAATATGTACTTTGGAAAACTCACATTGCTGGTTGCACAGAACTGTCTTTGGCCATCTTTAATCTCTGGGCTGAATTTCTGGAGCAAAGCTTTCTGGACTCTCCATATTGGTGGAGGTTCTCGGCCTGTCTGCAAAGCCATCTATAAATACAAAGAAACAACTCAGGTCATTTGATAGTGAATATTTTATTCACACCACTTTCAGTTGATACCAGATACACTATATTGTATGTATTCAATGGATGGAAAAATGTTTGCTCATCCATCCAAATGATCAGAATCAGGTGTTCCAATCACTTCCATTTTATACACGCAGGTGTATAAAATTAAGCACCTAGGAATGCTTGACAAATATTTGTTAAACAATGGCTCACTCTCATGAGCTCAGTGAATTCCAGCATGGAACTGTGATAGGATCCCACCTCTGCAACAAATTCAGTTGTGAAATTTTCTCACTCCTAAATATTCCACAGTCAACTGCCAGCTGTATTATAAGAAAATGGAAGCCACCAAGTGGTAGGCCACGCAAACTGACGGAGTGAGGTCAGCAGAGGAGAGACGCATGCAGTGTAAATTTGGGATGACATATATCAGGGGTGTCCAAAGTCAGTCCTCGAGGGCTGGCATCCTGCATGTTTTAGGTCTCTCCCTGGTTTAGTACACCTGCATCAAATGATGGCTCATTAGAAGGCCTAAGGACAACATTGACTTGCTGAGGAGGTTGTTACAACCACTAGAGAGAGGACTAAAACATGCAGGATGCCGGCCCTCGAGGGCCGACTTTGGACACCCCTGACATAGATGTTGAGTTGCATGAAGCAGTAATGGACCTTACCAAGCTCCGCCCAGAAATGCCCCCTAAAATCCCACGTGGCTGCATGGCTCACAAACAAAGCCTCGCGGAGCTTAGTTTCTATGTGTAAACATGGCGTCTTTCACTTCGATTGACTCTCTGCAGAGTATTTCTGAGTCGATTAGTGTAGCATTTCTGCCGGATTTTCAAAAAATATCAGCCACGACAATGGACAGGGGAACCAACAAGTGACATAAAGATGTTTGAGCCACGCGATGCTTCCAACATTGTGCGCGTCACAGCGAAATGCTACCGGTCGATGAGGAAAACAGCAGATCCTCACACCCTCAGCATAAATATAGCTGTGGACAAGATCACTGATGCCTATTGTTCTTGCAAGGCTGTGTAAGTAGGGCATTCATGGTTTTGAGGGTTACTTTTTAAATTAGTGATTTCTGTTGTTGGCAAACAACAGAACAGGATGAGTGTGCCTAGGCCTGACACACTGTACTCGGTGCTAGCGTGGCTAACACGAATACAATTTAGTAAAAAGCCTTTTCAGGTAAAATAAAATCTTTAATGCATGTCAGATACGATACACATTGCATATTGATCTGTTCAGCTAACGTAAGACTGTGTAACAGACAGGCTTCAAGGTGTAGAAGGTGTACCGGTACTGCCATTATGCGAGACAGCAGGCGCAAATTGTGACACCGCACCTACTAATGGCACTTCCGGTGGCAGGTGTCATTACGCGCCACAAGTGCCACTGTTTTCGGGACTAGCTGCCAGTGTTGTCACTGACTTCGGCTGACCTCGGCACCTCGTACTGGCACTTCCGCTGACACGTCACAAGTGCCACTGTTTTCGGGACTAGCTGCCAGTGTTGTCACTGACTTCGGCTGACTTCGGCTAACCTCGGCACCTCATACTGGCACTTCCTCTGACACCTGCCATTAGTGCCACTGTTTTCGGGACTAGCTGCCAGTGTTGTCACTGACTTCGGCTGACTTTGGCTGACCTCGGCACCTCATACTTGCACTTCCGCTGACACCTGCCATTAGTGCCACTGTTTTTGGGACTAGCTGCCAGTGTTGTCACTGACTTCGGCTGACTTCGGCACCTTCCAAGGGTTGCCGCTACCTCATACTGGCACCTCCCACGCCTCACGGACCGCTCTCGCCTGTTTTCGCTGACGAGATTTAGGGCGGCCCTCTTAGAGCGGTCGACCGCTCCACTCAGCGTTATACGTTGGACAGGCACAATGACGTATTTGAGCATTGAATTTTTCATAACACGCTGTTTTGTTACTGGAAACCTTATACAAACAGCTATATTTACAAACAATTTTATTTTAAAGGTTTTTTTTTATTGTATTATACATAGTTAAGCATATTTAAATATGCTTTGTGGGGAAAACAATAGAATAGTAATAGAATATTCTTTGGTGACAGCTTCTGTGTCAGATTTAATATGAATTAATTTATAATTAATGAAAACAATGGTGGATCTGGCACAAAATATTGCATTTTGTTGAGAAAATAAATTTAAAATAAGCTAGTTTTAAAACTTAACATGTCTTGATTCAAATGGCCTAAATTGTGGTTTTAAATCAGTAACTTATTCTGGCCGGTTGACCTTTATTTTACCTGTAGTTACAGCAGATGGTTTGCTAGGATCGTTTGAACTGCCTTTTGTCTGTGTGGAGGGCAGTACAGGGAAGGTTCTGGCTTTTCGCCCTAATTTGTGAAGGGCCGTAAACACTGCAGGGGTTTTAGGCTTCAGATAAGGG
>NW_006800335.1:11159-23440 GCF_000485575.1 Poecilia formosa
CGTCAGGACTCGAAAAAGAATGGTTCTCCACTGTCAGTGGGGTATCTGTACAGGCGATGTCAGGTATCCTGATTTGTGGAACTAAAATTCACAGATTTCCAAAATCTGAAACGGAATGCCTTGCTTGGATCAAAGCTTGTGGACGACCGCATTTGCAGCTCAACCGTCGTAGGATCAATAAGAACAAAGGAGAGTGTGCTGGTGTAAGCATTATTGCGTTGCTTTCTTTGTGTTTAGTGAATGACAAAAAGAAAGTCAATAATTAATACATCCATTATGAAAACCTTTTAGCTAAGTACAGCATAATCCCAGTACCGATACAACTTCTACACCTTGAAGCCTGTCTGTTACACAGTCTTACGTTAGCTTAACAGATCAATATGCAATGTGTACCGTATCTGACATGCATTAAAGATTTTATTTTACCTGAAAAGGCTTTTTACTAAATTGTATTCTTGTTAGCCACGCTAGCACCGAGTACCGAGTATCAGGCCTCGTCATAAACGGTGGTTGTGGTGAGGATATGGACGCAGGCGGACCCAGGAGGTAAGTGAAAATGATGACGTCAATGATGGAATCCAGAAGACAGAGCAACAGAGAACAGCACGGGGAACATCACATGGCACGGGGAAACAGGCAATACATGACAAGGATCCGACGAGAGACAAAGACAACAGGTGGGTGTGTCTCAATCAAAGGAATGAGACACACCTGGGAAACAATCAACGGGGAAGACGCAGAGACAGACTAACAAGGAACAGGACTACACAGAAAAAAACTCAAAAATAAACACACAGAAACACGGATCATGACAGGCCTTGGCGCACTCAAACATTTGCCAATAACAGCAATCACTGATTTCAAAAGTAACCCTCAAAACCATGAATGTCCGACTTACCCAGCCTTGCAAGAACAATAGGCATCACTGATCTTATCCACAGCTATATTTATGCTAAGGGTGTGAGGATCTGCTGTTTTCCTCATCAACCGGTAGCATTTCGCTGCGACACGCACAATGTTGGAGGCATCGCGTGGCTCAAACACCTTGATTTCGTCCAAAACAGATGACATGAACTTGTTGGTTCCCCTGTCCATTGTCGTGGCTGATATTTTTTGAAAATCCAGCAGAAATGCTACACTAATCGACTCAGAAATACTCTGCAGAGAGTCAGTCGAAATGAAAGACGCCATGTTTACACATAGAAACTAAGCTTTGCGAGGCTTTGTTTGTGGGATTTTAGGGGGCGTTTCTGGGCGGAGCTTGGTAAGGTCCATTCCTCTCCTTGGCAACTTACAGGGCATTAAAACGTAACTTAACAGTTTACAAGTCTCAACAGGTGCTCCAGCAGTTTTCAAAGGTAGCACCGACACATACCTATTTAAATGCGCTACGACAGGAAAGTGTGACAAGGTCGCACTAATCGTCAGAACACTGTTCTTTATGTTCCCAACTGTGGAGTTGTTTCTCCAGCCCTGGCCATCTAGCTTTCAGCATTTAGCTTTCAGCAGAGGTAGGACCAAGTCACTGTTTTGCAAGTCCGAGTCAAGTCTCAAGTCAAGACAGGCAAAAGTCAAGTCAAGTCTCAAGTCGAGAGCTTGGAATTTCAAGTAATTTCGAGTCTTGTTTTTAAAAACAATGTTCCAACTATGCTAAATGTAAATAATACACCATGTGTTCTTTTTTAAATCAAACACGCAATGCACTTATTGCAAATAAAGCACAGTGGTTTTGAATTTGGATGTGATGGTAAAATAAATAAGTTAGTCCACATGGGGTTAAATCTACAGCCAATTTCACATCTCAGTATTGATAAAACATGTTGCCTGAATCAAACTTGCCAGAATCACTAACCAATACACAAAATAATGTGCTGCATTACAATCCAGAAACACTCAGAACTACCCCACAGCGTTACCTTCAGGATCCTTACAATTGTACAATTTTTTTTTACTTTTCTGAAAGATAGCAAAATTACTGGATTTGATTTGTTTTCTAGTAAAATTATACCACTTGGAAATGGGTTCTGTGACCATGCCACCGTTTGAAGAGTTATTACTGAAAACAGTATAACAGTATAAATAAATTCTTTACTGCAGTAAAGAATCTATTTATTGTCAATATAATTTCCCAACATAGATGTCTTCAAAATACACCCGTACCTGTCAAATTTGGGATTTGAGAAGAATATGGGAAATGTCTCTGTCCGATGCTACTGTGCTCTGACAGTAGCATTTACTGCCCCCCTCTAACGTTAAGAGCCATGGGAGGAGTGGGGTGTGGATATTTATGGAAAAATACTATTAAGGCAGGAGGGTGGGAAAGGGCTGTAAGAAACCATAGTTTCCCTTATGAATCTACCATCCATCCTGTGATGGAACTGGACCTGGTTCATCATTATGGTAGGACAGAGAAACTCTCTTCCCCGAGTTCAGGTACAGAACAGGTGTTCTGTCTATCCGGCTTCCTGAGCTAACAACACGCTGCACATTACTGTCGGTACATTTGAATCACTGGATTTATACAGGATAACTAAACATAGCATACAAGTGAAAGAAAAGCTGTATCACATCACCAACATAACCCAGAGTTGCTAACACGACGTTAGCTAGTCGTGCAACTTCAAATGCCGAACAGTTTGAAGTTGTTGTATCTCCATGTGAGATCCTGGTCTTCCAGGTTTTGCATGTTTCACTCAGTTTTTAGTTGGATAATTTATGATTGATATACCCAAAAGAAATTACTCACAGGAGCATATCTGCTTTGAGTGTTTTTTCGTATCTCATTTTTCTCCCCGTTGTTATTTTTAAATCCAGTTAATTTGATTGGTTGTCCTGCAACTACGCACTATACATACGGAGTGTAGAAAAACAGGGACGGTCTGCACATGTTAATACGGAATGAGTGAAATGAATTAATGGGCCACTTTATAAATAATGTGTTTTAAATTTTAAGACTTTGTGTAAAATATCAAGTCTTTTCAAGTAAAGAGCTTCAAGTCAAGTCAAGTCCCAAGTCAATGGTGTGCAAGACAAAGTCAAGTCCAAGTCTTTGAGATCATTTTTTCAAGTCAAGTCTCAAGTCAAGTCTCAAATTTTAACGACTCAAGTCTGACTCGAGTCCAAGTCATGTGACTCAAGTCCCCACCTCTGGCTTTCAGTGATGTTTAACTGCTTGGTTCATGTCCATCAGTATTCTCCATACATCAGTATGAATTAATATTTAATTCATCAGTTAAAACTGTGTCATGAAGGAAAAAAAAACATATTTCCCAATTTTCCAGTTTCATTAATCAATTTCTCATGTATCCCTTTTTTTATTTAGCCATTTTCTTTTACCTATTTTTCATTTAACATTTATTTGAAAAAAAAATGCCCATTTTCCAATTTCCCTTATTTATTTAGTATTTCCTTATTTTATTATTTATCATATTCGATTTTCCCCTCAAAACTTGGAAAAAGGGGAACAAGAATAAATGCAAATGAGGAGAGGGACGTCATCAGGCTACAACTTCCCCAATTGGTTGGTTAGGGTCACACCGTACTTTGCTTCAAGAAAGATGGCGACCTACTAATGGGTTATCAATAAGCTGAAGCTCATTAACTTCATTAGAAAATAGTGTTATGACTCCTGACTTTATTTTTCGTGTGGCCGCTCAGACAGAACGTGTTTCAGCTGGCGGCTCTCATGGACGCAGACCTTCACCGTCGGGAGTTTTTATAGTTTGGACGAAGCGGCCGCTGAAGTTGGCTTACGATTGAGGGTTCGAGATACCTTCGTAGCTACCAGTTGTGATCCAACTATAAGGAGCAGACTTTTCTGTACATCGTAAGTGAACTGCAATATCCAGAGGCAGCTCTATGGAGCATCGAAGAAAGAGTTGTTTTTGTTGAGCTGAGAGAATGAGAGTGGCAAGCCTTGGAGATCTGCATCGGACATGCACCGCTGCTGTCCGTTCAGGAGTCCTCCGGTTGCCCAGTTGTTGCATGGTAAGCTAACGCTGATGTTTGTTTTCCAAATGGAGCTTTAGCAGAAGTTCAAGCTGGAAGACTCCGCCCCCTCCATTCACCCATCGACGTCATGCTCATCCCCGTCCTCAGCCTGGACCTCACCCTGCACGTTCAATCAGCAATCAGGCTCTGCATAAAAGGATCCACACCCAAACCGTCAGACACTTCCCAGCTGCGTTCAACCCACCACCTCCCCATCTCCACCCTCATCCTTCGGTTCTCCAGGATGGAACCCTTTCTGACCACCACCACCAGTGTCGGGCCCCGGGGGAGAGCATCCCTAATCAGTTATCGGGATGTTCATCGAGTTCACATCAAATCTCAGCTCAAATCAGCTGCCGGGGCCCGAGCGCCAAAGAACTGTTATTCATTGCTGTCATTAAATCTTTTAATTGTTCCTTGTTCTCCCTCCGAGTCTTTCCAGATTGAACTACAGTTACAGTAAGTTCAGCATAGTAAGAGTATTCCTTAAAGTTCATATGTGTTTCAAAAAGTTACTCAACAATATTTGAGTAAATGTAATTAGTCACTCTTAAACTCTGCCCTTCTGAGGGAACAGGAGAAGGAACTGTTAAGGAAATAAATTAATCTTACTTTGATATTAAACACTGTTTCAATTAACAAACGAATCAGGAATAATACCCAGAACATATTATGTTTATTCAAAAGAAGGGTCAAGGAAAAGAATGACTGTGGAGATTCTGGCTGAGAGGGGGATCACGGCAAACAGTGAGGAGAACCGTCTGCACTGTGAGCAGCACCAGAACTCCTGATGGGTCTCCTTCAGGAAGAACCAGAGAGATGGCCGACCTCCACATATAAGAGTTCACCCAAACATCAGAGGAAAAATGAATGCTGGTGCTCAAACAGAGCAGCCTCTTTTCTTAAACCCAACACCCACACACTTACCCACACACCCACACACCCACACACGCACGCACGCACGCACAAGGTTGTGGCCCTGATTAAAAACCTGCTAACTTCAATTTAACTGAAACAGAACATCCAGAAATGTGATTAACTTCAGACACAGAGTGAAAATAACACAATGAGATGAAAACATTTGTCTGTATTACGTTATACAGGACATTAACATTTTACATTTTAAAGTGTTTGTTCCAGAACACGTGATACAAACTATAGCATTAGCTCATCCATTAATCAGACATTTATTGAGGCCAGGTGTCTGACAGAAGGAAACACCTGAAACATGCAGGGCAGACAGACCTGAGGACTGAGTGGTTTAAATTATTTCACTGACACTTCAGATTGCAGATTTCCAATTGAAGGTGTCCGTAAGTGAACACAATCATTATTCAATAAACCAAGCCGTGTAAAATAACTGTTAGGGTTACTATTAAGAACCCAATATGTTGTGTTTGTTCATTTCTACCTTGTCATACATACAAGGTACTCCACTCACTGTTTAGCTTCATGTTGAAGAATCTTCAGTTTAATGAAACCAAAAAATAAAACTGGTCCAAAATTTTCAATCTGTATTGTATTTTTGTAGCTTTGTTCTATTGAGATTGCTTCGTTTATTTTAAGCCACAAACAAATGATCCATTTTATTGTCTCTGGGACGTGAAAACATCAGATTTGATTAAATTAGAACTACACAGATTAGAAGGAACACAGCTTTCATAATAATGAAACATATTTTGTTTATTCAAAACAGTAAAATACAGATGGTTCTTGCATATCAATGCTATAAAGAACAGCCAGGTTTTTTTAAATGAATGTCACCAGTGCATTTGGCCGGGTGTTCCTGCTCCAGAAAGGTGAAGGTCTCTGGTCATCCTGAAGCTGTGAGCCCACTGGGAGTCTGAAGGGAAACACTGAGACCAGAGGCCTGCAGGATGGTCTGCTGTGGCAGCTCAACATCTGAAAACATACATGATAGAAACATTAATGAATGTGCTGCAAAAACAAGCTGTACTTTTGACCTGGTGGCGATCACCTGCTGGCCTCAAGGCCAGTCAGTTATGGTAGATCCAGGGTTTCCCCCAGTGTATTATAAGCCTGGCGGCCCGCCATGCTTTACTAGCCCCCTAAGCGTTGCTTGTTTACGTTTCTAGGAAAAAAAAAAAAAAAAATCGGGTTCTTTTTTGTTTGATTGTTTTTTAAAGCCGGGCTGCAAGCGTCTCTGTTGCTCTTAGCATTTCACTAGCAGAGCAGATTTATCCTAAAGGATGGGTTTATAATAGATAGGTTTATAGTTTATGCATTTAAACCCGACAGGGCGGACCAATCACAGCTGGCGCCTCTGCGTTTTGCCTCGCGCACTGCCGCTGCTTTACCTCAGCGGGATCGCGCGCGCCTCCTTTCACTCAAACTGGACACAGGCTGACCTGTATGGATATTTACATCAACCTACTGGGAAGAATTATGATCCTTTGGAGAACTCTAGGTAAGAGTTTAAAACCCGCCGCGTTAGCTCTGGTTGCGCAGCTCAATGTGAACCGCAGGAATAACTTATAGCGAATTCAGAGGCGCGTTGTGGAGCGGTGAGAATGATTTATCTTTGTGAACGAACAATTATATGTGGCGTTTACATCAAAACACGCTGCCCAGCGTGTGGCTCTGTGTCTGTCTTCCCTGTATAGTTTATGTCTGTGGTCCCGGTTGGCCGGAACGTTTGTGGATAACGAGCTGCGCTAACCTGATCATGCAGGTTCAGCCTGGTGAGGAGCTTTAATGCTCTCCTCGGAGTCACGCATCATGCAGATTTTATATTACTTTATTATTATTTTTCCGGTTACACGATGCATCAAACCATATCAAATGCGTTGTCTACTTAGAGTTAATACGTGCGGCCGCACGGAGATCTGAGAAACTCGTCCCATAAACTCGACCAACCACAATAGTTTCTGTAACGCTTAAAAACTCAATAGACAAGAAATGGAAGAGCTACTAAAGCCACATTAGCAGCATTGAATTAAACCTCCCGTTTGTTGCGCATCTCTGCGTAGTGTAGCAGATTTAACTCATCATGCAGGAGCAGAACCTGATTTAGGGACCCCTTTTGTTGCTAATAATATCAGCACCTCTAACAGCTTCTGTGTTAGATTTAGTGAAATATGGGAGAAGGGAGGAGTTTAATTGGCCAGCCTAAAAAGTAATAAGTTATCATTGCAGTTTACTAATTTGTATTTGTAAATTCAAAGATTAAATTTACAGCATCAGATTGTTGCTATGGTAACAAAACAATTCAACTATGAATATTGTTCTTTGAAGTTTTACAAAGTAAAACTGCCAGCTTCTTAAAATCTTGTATTTAAATGTTATAATAATTTAATTTATGTATGCCTAAACAATTGAATAAAATTTAACAGCATTGATAATCTCAATAAACAAGTGTTACATTTATGTATCTGTGGTCTGTTTTAAAATATTAGCGTTTATGGGGCCCCTGAAGCTCTTGGGAGCCTGATGGAGCTGCTGACTTAATTTGGATTAAACAGAAGTGCAAATTTGTTGTTTTAATACTAGGTGTGGGATTAAATAGCATTTCACTGGATATCTTTTCCCGTAACATATAATTACACAGTAATACTTTTACATTTCCTGTCAACTTAACATCTTTTAATACAAAAACACGGTGGACCGCCGGTGGGCCGCCTCGACGCCCCGACCACCGGGCTTAACAAGTTTTCTGGGGGAAACCCTGGTAGATCTGAACTTTGGTTTGATTACCTCAATATGAGAAACTTAAGACTGATAGGAGTTAGGTTAAAGCCACATCTTCTGAAGTTGGGATATTTTTCCTCCAACAGGATCCAGAGGAATCGCCACAAACCAGAAGTTGGACTAGAATTTATTTCAATGTCATTTGTGAATGTCAGCTTCTCATTTTCAACAGTGGAGCTTTGAAAGTTGAAAAAGGTTATTATTTTGGAGAGGGTTTCATTGCATCAATATTTCCACTAAATAAATAGCATGTTTGATACAGGAAAAGTCTCTCAGACTCAAAGCAAGATGCCAGAGCGCACAAAACTTAATAATAAAAAAACAAACAGACAATTTAATTTCACATAATTATCGCAGTAGAAGCCATTTGTTTGTTACTTAATGAAATATACTCGCAGACGAATTTGTCGCTTATGTTCAGGAACTACAGCGGCTGTGATGGGTCTCAGTGAAGGTAAACAAAGATAAAAATAACGGCGATCGACTCTAAACCACTTCTACCTTTTTACTCAGTCTCTCTTTGGGTGGGTTCACACTGCAGCCTGAAGTGACTCAATTCCGATTTTTTTGACATAATGCAACCTGTATCCGATCTTTTCATGGCAGTGTGAACAGCACAGGTCGGATTCTTTTTCGAATCTGACCCATATCCGATACGCATCCGATTCAAATGCGACCTAATGTCCAGGTCGCACTCATCCGAACTGAACGTCACTGTTTCTCAACAAATCTCACTATTCTGCGTCCTGATAAGCGCAAGTGGGAAGAAAAACAACAACAATGATGGATTATATGAGGATTAAGTTGTTAATATGTTGCTCCGGCCGGACAACAACTTCAAATATGTAAGCTAAGCTCCACCGTTAGCCTCCATGTTTACTTCCGCTAACACTGAGCACTTCTTCTTTTTATGGCAGTTGACAGAACACTTAGAACGCCGAAGCTATTGCACCCTCTACTACGCATGCGGGACACTTTCAGGTCGTTTCCCCGTTTACACTGCAGAACGCATACAGGTCGCATTTACTGGCAGTGTGAACGCCCCGGCCAAAAAATCGGAATTGAGTCACTTCAGGCTGCAGTGTGAATGCACCCTTTGTCGTTTAAGCAAACCTGTTGCCGTGGCAACTGGATCTGTGTGGCCACAAACCCAGCAAAGATTAGTTAAAAACAACGGATTCAGTCCGTTAAGATTTTAGGTTTTCAGGCTTCATATTTATTTCTCGGTTAACAAGCATCTCTTCTCATGAACACAGCGGTGGTCGATTAGCCAATTTAAACGTCTGCTCTGCTCATTTTTATTTTCGTAATGGAACCGAAATGCACAGAAAGGCGCAACACTTTGTTGAAACAATAATTACTGACATTGTTAATTTTGTTGGGTCATTAATTTGAACACGTTTTGTTGAATTTTTCATTAATAAGATGTATTGGATCAGAGGACGTGCTGGTCTCAACATCCTGGTGGTGATCAGTTTGTCACCTACTCCCGAGGTCAACTCAAAACCTTCCGCTATCGTAATTGAGCACCCCTATTGATTAAATATGACTGTAGTTGGAAAACAAACATCAGCGTTAGCTTACCGTGCAACGTCTGGGCAACCGGAGGACTCCTGGACAGACAGCAGCGGTGCATGTCTGAAAGATGGCCTCTGAAGCAGATCTCCAAGGCTTACCACTCTCATCCTCTCAGCTCGATGCTCCATAGAGCTGCCTCTGGATATTGCAGTTCACTTACGATGTACAGTAAAGTCTGCTCCTTATAGTTGGATCACAACTGGCAGCTACGAAGGTGTCCTGAACTCTCAATCATAAGCCAACTTCAGCGGCCACTTCGTCCAAACTATAAAAACTCCTGACAATGAAGCTCTGAGTCCATGAGAGCCGCCAGCTGAAACACGTTCTGTCTGAGTGGCCACACGAAAAATAAAGTCAGGAGTCATAACACTATTTTCTAATGAAGTTAAAGAGCTTGAACTTATTGATAACCCGTTAGTAGGTCACCATCTTTCTTGAAGCAAAGTACGGTGTGACTCTAACCAACCAATTGGGGAAGTTGTAGTCTGACGACGTCCCTCTCCTCATTTGCATTTATCCTTTTCCCCCTTTTTCCAAGTTTTGAGGGGAAAATCTAATGTGATAAATAATAAGATAAGGAAATATTAAATGAATAAAGAAAATTGGAAAATGGGCAAATTAAAAAATTGTCAAATGTTAAATGGAAAATAGGTAAAAGAAAAATGGGTAAATAAAAAAGGGATACATGAGAAATTGATTAATAAAACTGGAAAATTGGGTTAATGAAAAGGGAAATTGAAAAGTGGTTAAATTAAAAAAATAGATAAATGAAAAATGGGTAAATAGATAAAGGGATAAATGAAAAATGGACAAATGAAAAATTGATAAAAGAAAAGGGGAAATTGAAAAATTGATAATATGAAAAATAAATAAAAATTGGGTTAATGAAAAAGGGAAACTGAAAAGTGGTTAAATGAAAAATAGAATAATGAAAAATGGGTAAATGGATAAAGGGATAAATGAAAAATAGATAAAAGAAAAATTGATCAAACAAAAGGGGAAATTGAAAAATTGATAATATGAAAAATAAAAAATTGGGTTAATGAAAAAGGGAAATTGAAAAGTGGTTAAATGAAAAATAGAATAATGAAAAATGGATAAAGTGATAAATGAAAAACAGATAAATGGAAATGGAAAAATTGATCATATGAAAAATAAATAAATATAAAATTGGGTTCATGAAACATGGAGAGCAATTTCAGCCAAAATTAAATAAGTAAATAAGTGGGTGAAATAAATAAAAAAATGAGTAAAATAAATCAAAAAATGAAGAAAATGAGTGAAATAAATAAAAAAATTGTTAAATAAATAATTTAGCTTTTTCATTAAACCAATTTTTCATTTATTTATTTTTCATATTATCAATTTCCCAATTTCTCTTTTTCATTTATCTATTTTTCATTTATCCATTTACCCATTTTTCATTAATCTACTTTTCATTTAATCACTTTTCAATTTCCCTTTTTCATTAAGCCAATTTTTTCATTTATTTATTTTTCAGATTATCTATTTCTCAATTTCTCTTATCTATTTTTCATTTGTCCATTTTTCATTTATCCCTTTATTTACCCATTTTTCATTAATCTATTTTTTAATTTAACAATTTTTCAATTTTCTTTTTCCATTAACCCGATTTTCTATTTCCCAGTTTCATTAATCAATTTCTCATATATCCCTTTTTTATTTACCCATTTTTCTTTTATCTATTTTTCATTTAACATTTGTTTGAAGCAAATTTTATTTTCCCATTTTCCAATTTCCCTTATTCATTTAGTATTTCCTTATTTTCTTATTTATCACATTCTATTTCCCCGCAAAACTTAGAAAAAAATAAATGCAAATGAGGAGAGGCGCGTCATCAGGCTACACCTTCCCCAATTGATTGGTTAGCGTCACCTGTACTTTGCTTCAAGAAAGATGGCAACCTACTACCGGGTTATCAATAAGCTGAAGCTCATTAACTTCATTAGAAAATAGGGTTATTACTCTTGACTTTATTTTTGGTGTGGCCGCTCAGACAGAACGTGTTTCAGCTGGCGGCTCTCATGGCTCAGAGCTTCACCGTCGGGGGTTTTTAGAGTTTGGACGAAGCAGCCGCTGAAGTTGGCTTACAATTGAAGGTTCGGGACGCCTTCGTAGCTGCCAGCTATGATACAACTGTAAGGAGCAGACTTTACTGTACATCGTAAGTGAAGTACAATATCCAGAGGCAGCTCTATCGAGCTGAGAGAATGAGAGTGGCAAGCCTTGGAGATCTACATCGGAGGCCATCTTTCAGACATGCACCGCTGCTGTCCGTCCAGGATCCTCCGGTTGCCCAGACGTTGCACGGTAAGCTAACGCTAATGCTTGTTGTCCAACTACAGTCATATTTAATCAATAGGTGCTCAATTACGATCGCGGAAGGTTTTGAGTTGATCTCGGCAGTAGGTGACAAACTGAACGCCGCCAGGATGTTGAGACCAGCACGTCCTCTGATCCAATACATCTTATTAAGGATAAAATCAACAAAACGTGTTCAAATTAATGGCCCAACAAAAATAATAATCTCAGTAATTATTGTTTAAACAAGGTGTTGCGCCTTTCTGTGCATTTCGGTACCATTACAAAAATAATAAGAGACTCAAAGTCCGACTGGTGAGCAGAGCATAAGTTTAAATTGGCTAATCAGCCACAGCTGTGTTCATGAGAGGAGAGGCTTTTTAACCGAGAAATAAATATGAAGCCTGAAAACCTAAAATCTTAACGGACTGAATCCGTTGTTTTTAGCTAATCTCTGCTGGGTTTGTGGGACGCAGGTGGTTGCCACTAGTGATGGGCAAATGAAACCTCATGAACCAATGAACCTTTCCAGCCCTTTGCTTTGCAAAAATGTTTGTTACTTGATGCTTCATTCATTGCTCTTCATTCATCTGCTGGTGAAACTGTAACAGTCTTGTCACTCAGTTGGATCATACTTCCAAAAATTACTAAATGCAATATTGTCAAAGTTTTCATCAAACTCA